>NC_142801.1:43503115-43550709 GCF_049724085.1 Artemia sp. Qi Xiang Cuo
TTTTAACAGACCCATTTTATTTTTTGTCAAAAAATACAAGAACATGAAATATGATTTTTGGTGCCCAATTGGCTCTAGCGCTACAGAGCATGTATGTCAATACCTTATATAAGGGTATAAGGTAATGTTTAAAAAAAAAAATCAGATAGAAAGGTATAATTACATAAAAAGTTTGTCTCTGATTGACTTAAAACGTATAGGACTAATAGCTTGGGCCCATGGGATATTAGAATGAGCAATTACACAGCGAAATGCCCATTCTCTAGCCTTTCATTGAAAGTACTCTAATCTGCTTAAGCCTTATGTAGCAAAAAACTTGGGGCAAGGGGAGAGAAGGGATAAATTTTCACAGACATAAGCAACTTCTAATGAATCATAGATTATACAACCTGCATTAGGGAATTACCATAGTGTATTCTTTAGAGGATCCCATAGACAAGTATTATGGCTAAAATTCCAGTTTGCATTATTCCAATCCCATTTAAAAATCCACTTATTAAGCTTGATTAATTAAAAAAACTTTTTCTACAAAATAAGTTTTTCAAAGAAAAGTAAAGAACTCCATTAAACAAAAAAAGAGCAAAAATAAAATCAAATAATCTACCAAGCGTGAAACTACTATACCCCGGCGCCGCGCTGGCGGATCGAACGAACGCCGCCGACGAGAGGCCCGGTCGAACGCCACCGATGTGTCGTAACGCCGCCAACGCGCCAAAGGTGCGCCGCCACCGGCAGAGGCGGCGGCGTCCGGTTGACTTTATATTAATTTTGTGGCAATTCTTTATTGCGTCAGCCACAGAGTCGGAGCTTTTCCTTCTCGTGTGGTTTAGTATTTCGATTTTCCTGATTAGAAATCAAGCAGGGCTTGCACTATCCCCGAATTTTTCGGGTATTTTCGGAAAAAAAATTTGGTTCCCCGAATCCCCGAAAATCACGCAATCACGGTGCCACCCCTAGCGATTTATCACCAGTGACTTTCCCTGCCAAATATTACTTTGCATACCATAGTTCTTCACAACTCTCTTGTTCATCAATTTTCGTCTCTTTTGTTACTTTGCATAAAAACCAGACAGATGCAATATGCAATTGCAAATATTGCAATATACACAGTTCTTCATATGTTGACAAAAAAAAGTATCGTCTTTATGAAATGAATTTAAATCATTTCGAATGCAGTTTCCCAATCGCTATTTCTTACATCATTCGTAGTCAAGAATTTTATTTTCAAGTTGAATAGAATTATAAAACGTATTCACTACTATACAGCTTCAGCCTTCAGTTGGATTTTGAAATTTACATCCGACATATTGTTTCTACAGCTGAATTGTAAGTTTGCAGATTTTTTTTTTTTTTTTTGCTATTTTTAGTTAAGATTTTCTTAATGTTTAATACTCAATTGTTGAACGCCTTATAGAAAATACAATCTTATTTCTGAAACATTTTTACCCCCCCCCCCCAAAAAAAAAAAAAAAAATTCGATTGATAAAAAATTTAGCTATATACTAAGCTATGTACAAGGTTGGGGAATTAAAAATTTAACCGGAAGCTACCCCAAAAATACGATTCATAAATAAACTGTAAATTTTTGCCTATAGGGGGGGGGGGAGGGATAGGGGGCTATCATTTTTAAATGATAATACCTCATTTTTTTATTGAGAGTAGGGATGCCAAAAAGATAATTTTTTTTTTTCATTTAAAGTGGAGACAGAAGAAAATGATATCAAATTCCTTGGGAAACCATTGAAATATTTTGATAGACCCAGGGCCCCCCATTAGGACTTGTTCATTGCCATGGGTATTTTGCGATTTCTCATAGGCTGCTGGCCTAGTTAGGCTTTTGTGTGTGCTCCCTTTTAATTAGATTCTTTGGATCTTATTGAATTCCACGGCGAATCTATGACTCAGTTTTCCAATAATTTGAGGTATATCTGAATAATTTCGACATTTTTGTTGTTGTCTTTGTGCCCCTTTACTCATACCCTCAATTTTTTTCAAGGAACACTAAGCTGTTTAACGTTATTTTGCGTGTTTGTTTGAACCATATAGTGACCTAGTTAAATATTAAGTAAATTATTTTTCTAATGAAGACTGAGACGGTATCCTATCAAGGTGGTATCCAGAGAGGGGGGGGGGGGTAGGGGTTACATTTCAATGATAATATCTCGAAATTTTTTTTATTGAAAGCAGGGATCCAAAAAAGTTCATTTTTTAAATTTAAAGCAGAGACGGTATCCTATCAAGGTGGTATCCAGAGGGGGTGGGTAGTGAGCTATCATATTTAAATGATAATACCTCGATTTTTTTTTTGAAAAGGGGGGTGCCAATACGTTTATTATTATTTTTTATTTAAAGCAGAGACGGTATCCTATGAAGATGGTATCCAGAGGGGGGGGGGTATAGGGAGTTATTATATTTAAGTGATAGTACCTTGATTTTTTTTATGGAAAGTAGGGATGCCAAATAGTTGACAAAAATTAACAAGATTTTCGTGAGTTATACTTGATACAGCACTTGTATAGTTTGATTGTCCAAATGGAAAGGGAAATATGCGTCCAACCCGTTTTTTTTCTTTTTCATGAAGTGAGTTTACTTTGAAAACATTCATTCATAACTGCCACGCAGATTCACACTAAAACCAGTTGGTGTGAAGAAAGCAATATCGACATCCCCACCTAACGTTGCGCTCGAGTGACAATGGCGCCCTTGGTCCAGTTCCCATGTTACATTAAAAGGCCAGGTCATTATAAAAGCTTTCAATTTGGGAGGTTCAAGGAGGAGTCTTTGACAGTCTTATGACCTCTGGGTACTAGATGTTGCAACGTTCTTACGTATCTACAGTGGTTTAAAAAATTCAATCATCCCACAAATGATTACCAAAAATATGCACAAATATAGCAAATGTAACATTTGGAATATTATAACACTTTTTTCAAAGCTTTGAAGAAAAGCAAAAAAGGCTAAATACCCCTAACTACGCTTGAAAGCTATTTTAAAAAGAAACTCTTTGGAGATTTCCATGGAAATGACCATAGCAGAAGCTTTGAGCCTGCATGGGTGGGGATCAAAGAGGAGTCTTTGAGTATTTTGACCACAGGTGACTAATTGTTGCGCCTTTCTTAAATTTGGTAGTTTTTGTGAGCATTTGGAAATCAAAGCTTAAACTCAATAACTGATACTAAGTGTCCTAACATTTTGCTTGGATTAAAAGTTACGAATTAGGATGAAAATCTCAACATCTTTCTGGAGCTACTTCAGTCTGCATATTATTTCATTTAATTATATTTAAAACTGATGAGCTTTTCATTTTTTACCTAAGAAAATAGCTGGCACTTCATTTTTCTTCATACCGAATAAACCATTAATTGTTTTTTGTTTCATTGTAATTGAAGTGTTCTCATGTGAAGTGTTCATCATGTATTTTTCAATTTCATAAATTTACTCCTTTTAGATGCAGTTTATAATTTGACTGATATTAGGTATTTATCAGTTTATAATTTGGAATGAATCCCCAAAAGAAAAAATGAATAATATTTGTGTTCTGAGTCAAACTCAAAACGAGCAGAAACTTACCTAAGTTGGGCGCAAAGTTCCTATGCCTTCCCAAGGCCAGAACAAAATTTGCACTTTACTGAAAAAATATAAATGTATTTACTTTTATAACTTTAATAAATCAAATAATATTAACATTTTAATTACTAAATATCAGTATACGTATATTAAACTGACAATGCACATTCATTTGTATTTTTTCAGTAAAGTGCAAATTCTGTTTTGGCCTTGGGAAGGCAAAGGGGTTTTGCGCCCAACTTTTGTTAATTTCTGCTCGTTTTGAGTTTGACTCGGTTATTTATTGTGATTTCTGTTCGTTTTGGGTTTCACTTATTTATCAATGCTGATTTGTGGTAGTTTCACGCTTGGTAGATTATTTTATTTTTGTCTTTTTTTGTTTAATGGAGTTCTTTACTTTTCTTTGAAAAACTTATTTTGTGGAAAACATTTTTTTAATTAATTTCTGTTCATTTTATATTGACATAGTCTTTTCAGGGAAAAAGAAAATAATAGTTAAAATCTTTTCGTTTTTTAAGACTTAATAGTTTGGCCTGCTGTTTGTATGCTGGATAAAAATTTTCAGCAATTTTTAACAGCATACACCCTTTTAAAAATCTGGACACAACTAGTACTGTTTAATTTAGTTTCACACCTCCTCTAGTTGACCTGAAATGGAAAACTTGATACCATTCGCAAAAAAAAATCTGTTTACTTTCTTTGATAGCTTGGCTACACTTACGCTATTTTGATTTTGTAAAATTTCAAGAGCCTAAGTAGTCTTAAAAGTTCGTACTAAATACCACCAACGAGTGTTCGTATAATGTTGAGATGCCTTATTGGTAACTAGAATTATAACAGTGCGTTTTTATTTAATATTAAGGAAAAATTTATTTTTTAAAAATATTAGGCAATTGAGTGGGTGGGTGTGGATGGGGGACTAGTCGCCCTCCAATCACTTTTGACTATTATAAAGGGTATCAGCCCTTTCTATTTTCAATCGAATGAGCCCTTTTCAAAGTTCCCAAGACAACTCCTTCGATACAAAGTGCCCTGGTCTAAACAACAACAACAACAAAAAATAATACATTATATCCATATCGATCTTTAATATAAAAATGTCAAGTCTTCCAATCACTTTCGACTATTAAAAAGGGCACTAGGTCTTTTGATTTCCGATCGAATGAGCACTTTTGGAAACGACAACGCTTTCTATAAACACCTTATATGCCCCCAGGGCATAAATTACAACCCTTACCCTAAGGTCATTCTCAAAGACCTAATTTCCAGAACTTTCTCCTACGTTGAACAAAATGACTATCTGCAAATTTTGATTGGATGTGTTTGGAGGAATGGTGAGCGTGAGAGACTAGTTAGGTCACTTTCGACTATTACAAAGGGCACTAGCCCTCTCAATTTCGAATTGAATGACGCCCTTTTAAAGTTTTACGACAACTCTATCTATACAATCTTATATGCCCCCAGGTCATAAACTACAACCTTTGCCCTTGGGGCTCTGGGGGGTTCGTCATCATTAAATACATAATTTCCAGAACTTTAAACTATGTTGAACAAAATGGCTATCTCTAAACTTTGATTGAATGTTTTTGGGAAAATGGTGGGCGTAAGAGGGGGGTTAATTACTCTCCACTCACTTTCGACTATTAAAAAGGGCAATTGCAATTTCCAATCAAATGAGCCCTTTTTTAAATTTCTATAAAAACTTTCTATATAAACTTTATATGCCCCCAGGGCATAACTTACAACCCTTGTACTGAGGGCTCTGAGGGGGTTATCATCCTAAAAGACCTAATTTCCAGAACTTACAACTACGATGAACAAATGGATATCTCAAAATTTTCATTGGATGTGTTTGGGAAAATGGTGGGCGTGAGAGGGGCGTTAGTCGCTATTTAATCACTTTCAACTATTAAAAAAGGCCCTAGCTCTTTCAATTTCCAATTGAATGAGCCCTTTTGAAGTTTCTACGACAACGCTTTCAATAAAAACTTTATATGCACCCAGGGCATAAATTACGATCCTTGCTCTGAGGGTTGTGGGGGGGGGGGGGTTGTCATCCTTAAAGACCTATTTTCCAAAGCTTTCAACTACTTTGAATAAAATGGTTATCTAAAAATTTGGATTGGATGTGTTTGGGGAAAAGGTGGGCGTGACAGGGGGGGGGGGTAGTTGCCCTCAAATCCCTTTCGACTATTAAAAATGGTACTAGCCCTTTGAATTTCAAATTGAATGAGCCCTTTTTCAAGTTTCTACGACAAATATTTCATAAAAACCTTATCTCTATGTGTATCTATGTGTATTATCTCTATGTGTGTCGTCTCTGTGTGTGTGTCATCTCTGTGTGTGTGTCGTCTCTCTCTGTGTGTCGTCTCTGTGTTTGTCGTCTCTGTGTGTGTGTCGTATCTGTGTGTGTGTCGTCTCAGTGTTTGTGACGTCTGTGTGTGTGTGTGTGTCGTCTCTGTGTGTGTGTCGTCTCTGTGTGTTTTTCGTCTCTGTGAGTGTCGTTGCTATGTGTGTGTGGTCTCTGGTTTATGTTAGGTTAGGGGGGTTAGTTGCCCTCAAATCACTTTCGACTATTAAAAAGGGTATTAGCCCTTTGAATTTCGAATCGAATGAACCCTTTTCGAAGTTTCTACGACAACTCATTCGATACGAAGTGCCCGGGTATGGAGAAAAAAAAAACACATTGTGGCCACATCATTCTTTACTTAGGCAGCGCTAGCGCACTGCCTATGATAGATGAAGGGCCATAACTAAAACTCAATATGGATATATCATAATTCACATCACCAGCTAGCAGCCATGTGTAACCAAGAGATTCGATTCCGGGAATCAGAAACTTAGGTTTGTCACATTACTTGGCTAAGCTTGAAAGACTCAGCTTACCTCTATTGTAAGGCAAGTAGGCCTACACATTGATCAAAACTGTATCACCACGACAATTGGCTAAAAACGATCAGACAAATGGTAACAAATAGTCGATAAAAAAGAAAGGTTCCACCTCTGTCTAAAAAAAAAGAAAAAAAAAAAAAAAAAAGTAAAAAAAAAAGACCACCAGAAGGCCTGCCATGCATGCACTTGTCATTGGTACTAAACACAACATGATCAGCACTTTATCAGAGGAAATTAACATTACAACCAGGCAGCAAATGCTCCAGCAGAAAATACATCAGAATTTTTTAATAAGTCCTTTATGCTAAGGACTTTATCCTTAATTCCATTTATATTGAACAAAGAAACAGAGATTTATAAAAGTTCATTTAGCTTATTGACCTGCTAAAGGCTTGCAATCTTGGAAAGCGCAAACTAAAGGCTATGTGGTCACCACTATAATTTGCACACTTTATGGGATCATTACAAGGCGAGTCTTTTGTCAGTTGATGTGGACCAGGACACCTTCCAAATTTGAAGACAGCACATGTGCAATTAGCTATAAGATGGTCAGGAGTTTGGCACTTTATACACCAATAAGGAATGCTTTGATATTCAGAAAGAAAAACAAGCTTGCATCCTAATTAATTTTCAAACCAAGCCTGAGAACAGCTATCAATGAGGCTTGATCAACGAAAAGAATCTTTATGCTGCAGGAAATCCCAAAATGCAAAGCATCAATCATGCCTGAGCACAATTTAAATTGCAATAAACCAAAAGATTCACTGATCCCTTTTGCCATCCAAAAACTTTTGCTCAACAATCTTCACATGAGATCCACAAAAATTAGATCAATCTGAATTTCAAAAATTGCTAGCAGCAATGCTATCAATCTTAACTATTATTTAATTGTCAGATGCATGAATATTGTAAATACGCTCATGGACAAAACTTGATCAATTTCCAACTTTTTCATTTTAAAGAATTATCTAAATAATGCAGCACTTCTGTGATCATAAAAGTTGCCTGGTTTCTATCAGAATCCACTGGCAGGACAGTTGTGCTTAAACATAGAGAAGGAAAATGGATATCATAGGTAGTCACTTTTTCATTTATCTCAAGTAAGCTCCATTGCAAACTGTTGACATCAATGGATAGCCAGGAATAGGTGAAAGCTGGTAAGCATGGCACCTCAACAGGGGAGCAAATGAAAAAACAGGGATACTAGGCCTGGAAATCTATCCTTTAAATTATCCCAGCATGTCTTTAAGGTTATTGTAAGCAGCATTGCCACCAGAATGTTTAGTATGTTGAATGTTGGCAACAGATAGCTAATTCCTTCCAAAGCACTGATTTGGCTTTAACAGTATCCATGGGATCTAAGAATACAGCTCCTGACTGGAGTATAATGGCATCTTCAACACCTTTTTCCAAATTAAACTGTAGAAAACTTAATGCTGGGCAATACATAAAACAGCCCAATAGTTCTGAAGCAGAGTTCACTTTACGAAACAAGGTAAAAACCAAAAATCAAATCAGAATGTAATGCACAGTTCTCAAGTGAATTGTAACTGAAGTAGCAAAACTGCTTTCGAAAGCGAAGAAACAAAGATAATCCGCTTATTAAAATTGTAATCCTTTGATCACTAGGTCACTGAATTAATTATCCTGAATATATTTACTATAGGTCAGGAAGAACTATAAACTTTTGCCAATTATCAGTGATAGTTTTATATCCACTAAAAGGCTTTACACAGTGAACTCTAAATCAAGACTGATTTTCAAAAACTAAAGCTAATGTAAAAGGTCTTAAAAACTGAGGATTAAGGTAATATGTCTTTTGTGAGATTTCACAAAGACAAGGATCTAGTTAGATCCCTGTCTAGATCTAGTTAGATCCATGTCTGGTATGAAATCTTCTAAGCCCAAAAATCAGAAAAGAGTAGACATAGTAGCTTGGCAATAACCGTGACATTTGGAAAGAACACAATATAAACAGTCTAATGGTACTTATCTTAATCTTAAATTCCATTATGCAGGTATAGTAAGATGGCTCCTTGTGAAATGCCTACCAGCATTGACTGCAAAGTTTGGTTGAGGAATCTCGGGCATCTCAGTATAGACACTACTCTTTCTGCTTCCAGTCCTTATCTATACCTTACTTGAATGGCTACAGAGTTTGAAACTGGATAGTTTTATTGCCAAGGGAGTTCCACAACAGAGCAGCACAGCTAGGGTAGAAGTGGCAGCAATCTCTACTGTTAGTAGTTCATTGTCATATTTTCTGAAGTACTCCTTGATTCTATGGTTAGGGTGACAGCTTGAAGTGGGATTGGCTTGTAGATGCTTGAATGTTGTGATGACATCATCTTTTTTTCTAATCTAATTAAAGGTTGGGATTTTTAATGCTGCATACTTCTCATGGTGAAAAGGGGGGTGGATCTCAGGTTGTATGATATTTTGGTGGCATGCTGCCAGACACTTTCAAAGATTAGCTGATCTCCCTTGAATTGTTGAGAGCTCAGTGTCGTCCCAAACTCAAGCACTGGGCATACTATAGAGAGGTAAAACTTTTATATTACATTTGGGTTGCAGCTGGCAAATATTCTTTTAAAGGCGCCAAGATGTCTTCCCACATTTGCAACAGCTGGGAGGATATGTGGAAGGAACTTCAACTGGGAGTCTACCCTGACTCTAAGGAAATGCTGCTTCTCTTTTAGTGTCAGCTTAGAGTGGCCACCAGGTCTAGGATTAAGCAATATTTACTGTTGCTTGGGCTAAGTTGGAACACCTTGCATTTTTCAATATTGTGCCCAAGCATCTGCTTTTCTGACTAATTTCCTAGGCTATCCAGGTTTTGCAGCAGGGGGGGGGGGACTTGCTTCAGCCCTACTGACTGCCCCTGCAAGCACGGAATTGCCAGTATAGACACTTCTTTTTGTACAATCTGGAGCATTGCTAATATAAATGTCAAACAGAGTAGGGCCAAGCTGAGTGCCCTGGGGTACTCCACTCTTTACAGGTTGGGGATTGGAATAAACTATTAAGTCATCAGAGATATAAATAACTACAAGCTGTGTTCTGTCTATAAGGAAGGCCATGACCCAATCTATGACTTCTTCACTTAATTACTGACATTCCAATTGAAGCTTAAGCCTCTGATGTGGAACCTTTTCAAATGCCTTAGCCAGGCCAAGGACGAAAAGGTCAGCTAGGATACCTTTATCTATAAGCTGAGTAATGGCATTGTAGGCATCAAGAAAGTCTGAGTCTATTGGCTTGCCATTCCTAGGATTATGTTGACAGTTGGGTAAGAGATATTGGTTGTCAGGTATTGTATGATGTCATCATTTATCACACCTTCTGTAATTTTTGAGGAGATAAGGTCAGGCTGATAGTTCTATGGGATTTGACATCTGTATGCTTCCCTTCTTTGGATACAGGTAGTACATTAGCAGTCTCCCAATTCTTGGGAATTGTACTGGCATGTCATTTCTTTCAGAAGCCTTGGATGGATTCCATCTGCACTTCATATCAGTCTTACATAAATTTTTTATGGACCTCTGCAGTAGTGAATGTCATTTTGGGCATGAGGGTAGAGATATGCTAAGGGAGTTGCCTATTAGAGTCCTCCACACAGAAGTTTGCAGCAAAAGATTTGCTTTGTTCATTTGCAATTTTGGTTGGAAGTATTGTAGAGTCCCCAGTTAATAAACTGAGTCCTGGTATGAGGTGTATCGGTTGTTCTTTGGAATACACTTATCTCCAGAAAGTTTCTAGATTTTCCTTACAATAATTTGCAAGCTTATCTTCATACTCAGTGAGTGCCATGAAAACTCAGCAAATTTACAATTTACAACACAATTTATCTAGAATGAAAGTAAATATACCACTTGATACCTTTGTTAATGGTCTTTCTTAATTCAATAATTGCTTCTGTGGCAAATTATATTGTGAGTCCTTAAAGAGCTGAAAAGGCTCAAAACAGCCCATAGTAACTAAACATTTCAAGTTTTTAACTTATCTTTTTGTAATCAATACATGTTCTTTTTGTGAACCGTGTCTTCCTGGGGTTTAACCATAAGATTACAGGCATGCAAACATGGTCACTAAAAGCCAGAGTGAGAGAAACTTAGTTCCTATCTATTTTTCACAATATTCCATGATAACTAGGTGAAGAAGACAGGCATTGGGTTAGGACTGCACCAGATTGGGGCATAAACAAACTGTTGAAGAAAACTGTCATTCAGGAATGACAAAATTTGGGAACTATGAATAGACAGCACTATCTCCAATGCAAGTAACTTCAGGTATATTAAAATTATCAGTGATTACCAAATTACCAGTTCTAATAGGTTTAGCACTAAAAACAAGATTAGCAAGGGCATTCTCACATAAGTTTCTATCAGGGAAAGAGGGTCTGTAGTAGGCTAAAACCCATACAACCAATTAGCCTATAAAATTTTCATCCAGCAAAGTTAATTTCATAAACATATTCTCAGCCCATGATTCATAGTCACACTAAACGTTACAAAAGCAGGACCCTTACTGAAGCCTGTTGCTGACTCGAGGTGGGAGCAAGGGGCAAGCTAAGCTTGGATATTTATGAAGTGGTGGAAGTTCTATGAACAAAAAGCTCAACCCTCTGTCCAGGTGTGCAAAAAGTTCCAATACTGCCAGTAGCAGAATTCCCAAAGCTGCCAAAACTTTAGCAGCACAACTTGTTTTGACAGCTTTGCTTTGAGCAAAAAGTATTTTTATACATAACATTTGCTGAAAAGTAACAAATGTAACTTAGTATAGCTTGCTGTTAGAAATATCAATAGTTTTCTGAATAAAAATTAACAAAGTAGTCTAATTCAGTGACAAGCCATATATTAGCCATTAATATCATACTCATACAAGTACTGTATCATATTTACTCTAATACTTCTATTGGAGTATAGTATTCAAAGTCTGAAGTATATTGTATATACCTTACTGTTGTTACTTTATGGATGGAGTTGTACACTGCAATGCTATTGGTATCATAAAAATAATGCACACCCAACTGCAGGCTTGATACTCATTGATCACTATACTACGCAACTATAAAAAGCATTATTTGATTTTCTGGGAGAACAATATTGATTGGCAGCCTGGCAGTCACATGCAAGCTGTGATATTAGTTTTGCCCTAATCTAATCCCCAAAATAAACAGAGAATTGCTGCTACATTATGGTGTGGCTGTTTTACGCTATTAATTAAAAAAAACTTTTTCCACAAAATTAGTTTTTCAAAAAAAGCAAAGAACTCCATTAAACCAAAAATGAACAAAAACAGAATCAAATAATCTACCAAACATACAACTACCACAAATCACTACCAATAAATAAATGAACCCCCCCCCCCAAAAAAAAAACACTAAAATAAATAACAAAGTCTAACTCAAAACGAGCAGAAATTAATATGAGTAGGATTCTACACCCCAAGCTTTCTAAAAGCCAGAATATAATTTGTACTTTACTAAAAAAAAAAATTCAAATGAATTTACTGAAAAAAAATGTGCACTATCAGTTTAATATACACATGCTGATATTCATTCCTTAAAATCTTAGTTAATTTTTGATTTCTTAAAGCTATAAAAGTGAAAACATTTAAAAGATTTTTTTTCAGTAAAGTACAAATTATATTCTGGCTTTTAGAAAGCATGGGGTTTAGAACCCTACTCATATTAATTTCTGCTCGTTTTGAGTTGGACTCTATTATTTATTTTAATTTCTGTTCGTTTTGGGTTTCATTTATTTATTGATACTGATTTGTGTAGTTGAATGCTTGGTAGATTATTTGATTCTATTTTTGTTCATTTTTGGTTTAATGGAGTTCTTTACTTTTTTTTAAACTTATTTTGTGAAAAAAGTTTTTTTGATTAATTTCTGTTCGTTTTATATTGACATAGTCTTTTTCAGGGAGAAAGACTGAGCCTCTTCTAAAGTCAAACAATCATTCCTTCCATAAAAACCTTAAATACCCCCTGAGGGCTGAGGGGATTTTTTTATCGTCAAAAACATAATTTCAAGACCTCTCTAATATGTTCAACAAAATGGCTACCTCAATATTTTGATTGTAAGTGTTTGGGGAAATGATGGGCCAGGGGGGGGGGGGCATTTGCCCTCTGATCACTTTCTACTAATACAAAAGGCATAATTCCTCTAAAAAAAATTCAATAAAAACCTTAAATGCCCCACGGGCATAACTTAGGACTCTTGTCCTGAGGGCTACGGGGGGTTGTCATCCTCAGACAGATTTTCCAGACCTTTCAACTGCATTGAACAAAATGGCCATATCAAAATGTTGATCGGAAATGTTAGGGGAAATTCTATTTCCCTCGTCTTGAACTCAAGAAGAGTTCATGGTGCTAAGACCTCTTTTTTGGATTTAACCAATTGCTAATAATTGGTAAAGCATTACAGTCCCTTCTTGACCTACAGCCCATATTTTGAAAATCATTAATTCAGTGCCCAAAGGATTATCATTTGAACAAGCTTTGCAACTTGAGTGAGTTCTCCCTCGGGACTGTGGATTTTATTGATATTTTCATAGCAGTGACCTACATGATATATAGGTCAAGAACAAGCAGTGAGATTATAATTAGGACTATTCAATATTTATAGGCAATTACGCTGCGATAAAGGTGACAGGAGAGAAGTAAGCAGAAGAGGGGTAAGAGAGTTGTCTGCAAGAGCCGTGGAACCCGCTGGGCTTGTCCCTTAAATTGCGGGAACAAG
Source organism: Artemia sp. Qi Xiang Cuo (assembly GCF_049724085.1). Classification (NCBI taxonomy): domain Eukaryota; kingdom Metazoa; phylum Arthropoda; class Branchiopoda; order Anostraca; family Artemiidae; genus Artemia; species Artemia sp. Qi Xiang Cuo. The sequence goes on from NC_142801.1 coordinate 43,516,321, forward strand.
GTAAACAGCCTACAACTCTTCCCTTACTTTTCTCGTAAGTGAACTTGCTTCTAGCAATGAGTAAAACCTACGCTGTGAAATACGGTCTGTGATTTTGGACTTACTGTATTAATGTTGTTGCATATTTGCGATGGCCGGTAAGCTCATTTGGAATCCTGTATTAAACTTTTTGTCACGTGCAGTAAAAATTGTAAAAACCCATGATGAAGTTGCAAAGAGAGCAGCCCAGTTTTTCCAAAAAAGACATTATGAAAACAAAAGAGATCTTCTGGACAGAAGCGAACTGTCTTGCTCGAATATCCACAAAGGTTGCTATCAGTGACAATGTTTTGGAAATGATAAAACAGTTACAGACTTGTGGTGACGATAAGGTTCCTCAGCCTACTCTCCTTATTTTTGAGCCAGAAGAAGTCCCCTCGATCCCAGGCGAAAGTTCAGTGATTGTTATACGCAAGATTACGGAATGTGTAACAAATTAGACATTTTGATGGAACAAAACTTCTGGAAAAGTAAACCTGTAACTGCTGAAATCCTTTCTGAATATATCCCCAAACCATCTTATGCTGTGATTGTCCAAAATGTACCAAGTGACCTAGCCAAACCGGAATCAAGAAAGGACTTCATAGAACAAGCATGTGGTGACGTTAGCTCAAAAATTGTTGAACTAAAGTGCACCCAAGGCGACTGGAAAGTTACCACTTCATCCAAATATGATGCTCACACAATAGATAATGCGCTTCGTAGCTCTAACAGCACCATTAGCACTAAGGTTAAAAGTCCTTCTCATTTTGGAATATTTAAACGTGTCCCAAACGATCTGACCTCTGATGACGTCAAGTCTCTTGTGCCAAATTGTAGTAAAGCAAAGCAAAGTGGCTCTACCAGATCTTTCAGGCTGAAATTTGAAAAAAAAGAGGATTTATTACAAATAATGAAGTTCCCATTAGTGATCGGTTTCGAACGATTCCCCATTCAATAGCTTTTGTTTCTACCCCATTGATGTTGGAAGTGCCAATCACATGGACATATTTCAAGTACTTGTATAAATGAAATTTGTTGTCCCGTCTGTGGAGAAAAAGGTCACGGAAGTTCTAAAACAGCCCCTTCCCAGACAACAACAAAATGTGCTCTTTGTAAATCACACAGCCATCCATGTTACAGTTACAAATGCACTATTGCACAGGCTCTGCTGAAAGGTAAATCTAGTTCAAAATAAGATTCAGATACCATATTTTGTCGTGGAACATTGATGGAAAAATTACTGATCGAATCCCAATTCTTCCGCAGTTATTGCAATCCCATGATCTAGTTCTGATTCAGGAGCATTTCCTGTTGGAAGACCGCCAAAGCCTGTTACCACTATTTTCTATTTTTAATCTGCTCTTTTGTAGTGCAATTGTGAGACCGAGAGGCAGACCATCTGGCAGTCTTGCTATCCTTTCACGATTCATTTGCAATCTATTAGAAGAGACTTGCCACTAAACTTGAAAATCATGTAGTAATTAATGTTTATCTGCCTACAAATTACAACAACGAACAGTCTGATTCACGGCTTGCGTCTGCCTGCAAGCTTCTAGGCAGGTTTCTTAAAGAAGTTGCCTCTAAACCTGTTATCATCAGCGGAGATTTCAATGTAGATATAACTAACACAATGTCTCCCCAATCGCAAATCTTTTGGGGCTGTGTTCCTCCTGACTACTGTGTGTGGCCTAAGAGAGATAGCTTTTCATACATTGGGCCGCTTTCCTCAATACTTCGTTTGGCAGTCATGAGGTCAAAGTTTTAAAAGGATTTTACATAGACCACCTTCCTATCTCTACTTGCATTTACTCCTCCCCACCTATGGCTCAAAATAAATAATCAAATTGGTTTTCCTACCGAGATTGGAAAAATGTGTCAAGTGAGTCCTTCAGTAAAGTCTGTGACGAGATGCTGAGCAAAAATCAAAGTGTCTTCCAATCTTTAATGCGATCGTGCTATGCTGCCACAAAGTGAAAAGAATATCTCAATTCAGCTCACTTCCTACTTGGCACAGATAAATCACACGCTAAAATGTGCTGAAATAAGCGCCGTTCCTCTTCAAGATTGGTCAAAAAACAAAGATCAAGTGAATGCGTGTAATTTGGCCAAGCTATGGCTTTCTGTTTGGAACGATTGTGGCCATCCGAGAGATGGCTTAGAAAAAGACTTGAGGCTCCGTACGAAACGTAATTTTAACAAGGAACTGAAAAACCATAAGTTAACACTGATCCAGAAAAATGTAATCCGTACTGCTGAAGACCCCTCCAAACCCTGGTAGTATAGCAGGCCTACCAAAGCCCAGAGTGCTAGTGTGCCTGGAAAAAAGTGGGTTGAATATTTCGCGAGGGAGTTCAGTGCTCCCAACCAAAGCATGGAGGAGTTTTTTGAAAAACAGCTTGACCTTCTTCTTTCAAATAGGACGAAATCTTTCCTGTTTGTGTTGCCAAGTGCTGTTCATTCTTTGATTCCAAAATTGAAGAAAAAATATTCCTCTGGTGTTGATTCTATTTCAGCTATGCACCTGTAACTTGCCGGCTCTTTAATCAAGGAAAATTTAGCACTACTGTTTCAGATGATCCTAGTCTGTGGTGTAGTTCCTTTGCAATTTTGTGTCAGACAAATAACTCCATCCTTAAAAAAGGCAAAAAAGACTCTATTCTTTGCAGTTCTTATTGCCCCATGACTGTTCTGTTTTGTGTACTACTTTCAAGCTCTTTGAGTAATTTTTGATAAAATACATTGAAGACAGTTGTTCTGCCCCTCCTTGTCAGTTTTGGTACCAGCAAGGCTTAGGTAAAGAGCACGCTCTCTTTCTGCTTATAAATATGCTGAAGGATATTGAAGAAAGAGGTGATTTCTTAGTCTTGTGTGCAATTAATGTTGCAAGAGCCTTTGACTCTTGTATATTTTCGCAAGTTTTTCTTGAGGCCCATTTGAAAGGTACTGATACTGCAATAATTACCTGTTTAAGATACATGTATAGAAATCTAAAGGCTGGAATTAAAGATGGTAGTCAACTATTTCCGATTCAGAAAGGTATTCGCCAAGGAGCTCTGACTTCTCCAGTTTTATTTAATAATTGTGTTACTGGTGCTCAGGATAAGTTGAACTGTACATCTATCTTCCAAGGAGTTGATATTTCGTTAGTTATGTTTGCAGATGACTTACTGAACCTTTCCTGCACTTTCCAAGGATGCTCTTCAACTTTTGAGCTTCTCCAAGATGAGTACGAACACATTGGTTTGAGCTTTAATACAGATAAAACAGTTGTTCTACCATTCAACTATAAAGGGAATAGAAATTCAATAAGTTTATCCAGCTCTGAGGTTCCTTTTGCTAGCAGCCTTACTTACCTGGGCATGCCTATTGGAGCAAACTTGAAAGAAACTGTAAACCTGCAATGAAAAACTAGCTAGCAAGATCCGGGCTGTGCATGCCTCCCTGGCTTCAAACGTGTCGTATATGACTAGAGCTCACCTTTTTCAGTTATATAATAGCCTAACAGTTCCTCACTTACTTGTCCTTGCTCATGTTTGGTCTTTTTTTAATTATGGTAAGAGAAAGCAAGTTCATTGCCTTTATTTAAGATTTGCAAAGTATTTAATGGAACTTCCAACATGGACAAGTAACTCTTTTCTGCAAAGAAAGTATCAACTGGTAAACCCAGCTGGGGTTATTGAGAAGTTTATTTGTGATTTCTCAACTGAATGCCAGAAGTCTTCACATCTTTGGTAATTTCTGTTTATCCCTTGTTTGTAGTAGTGTGTTTTTATTTCTGTTGTTTCTTTTTTTTTTGGATTTTTACTCTCTTGTTCTGGGCTCTACCCAGATTTTTGTGATGGGTTATAAATAAAATGATGATGATGATAGGCATGGGGTGGGGGTGATATCCCTCCAATTACTTTCAACTATTAAAATGGACCATGACCCTCTCAATTTCCCATCCAATGACCCCTTTTTGAAGTTTTTGCGATATGCTCCCAAGGCATAAATTACAACCTTAGCCCTGGGGGCTGGGGGGGGGGGTGGTGCCACATTCAAAAACATAATTTCCGGGCCCTTCAACTACATTCAATAAAATGGCTATATTAAGATGTTGATCAAAAGCCTTTGGGGAAATGATGGGCGTGAGGGGGGGGGGGCATTTACCCTCCCATTGCTTTTGACTATTAATAAGGGCACTAGCCCTCTCAAATCCCAATTGAATTAGCCCTTTTTGAAGTTTCTATGACAATGCTTTCTGCAAAAGCCTTATATGCCCCCAGGGCGCAACTTACAACCTTTGCTCTGGGAACTGTGGGGGGTTTGTCATCCTCAAAGACATAATTTCTGGATCTTTGAACTATGTTGAGCAAAATGGCTATCTCAAAATTTTGAAAGTTCTGGAAAATGGTGGGTATGAGAGGGGGTTATTTGTCCTCCAATCACTTTCAACTATTAAAAAGGGCACTACCCCTTTCAATTTCGAATTGAATGAGCCCTTTTTGAAGTTTCTACCAACAACACTTTGTATAAAAACCTTATATGCCCCCAGGGCAAAAGTTAAAAGCATTGCCCTGAGGGTTGTGGGAGGGGTTGTCATCCTCAAAGACCTAATTTCCAGAACTTTAAACTACATTGAACAAAATAGCTTTCTCAAAACTTTGATTGGATGTGTTTGGGGAAATGGTGGGCGTGAGTGGGGGGTTTGGTGCCCTTCAATCATTTTGACTTTTAAAAGGAGTACTAGCTCTCTCAATTTCCAATTAAATGAGTCCTTTTTTTAAGTTTCTACAACACAGCTTTCTGTAAAAGCCTTATATGCCCCCTGGGCATATTTTACAACCCTTACCCTGAGGGCTCTGGGGGGTTTTCATGCTTAAAGACCTAATTTCTTTAACTCTCAACCACGTTGAAAAAAAATAGCTATCTCAAAATTTTGATTGGATGTGTTTGGGGAAACGCTGAGCATGAGAGGGGGGTTATTTGCCCTCCAATCACTTTGTACTATTAAAAGGGCACTAGCCCTTTCAATTTCCAATCAAATGAGCCCTTTTTGAAGTTTCTACAACAAAGCTCTCTATAAAAATCTTATATGCCCAAGGGCATAACTTACAACCCTGGCTCTGAGGGGTTATCATCCTCAAAGACCTAATTTCCAAAAGTTTCAACTGTGTTGAACAAAATGGATACCTCAAAATTTTGATTGCATGTGTTTGGGGAAATGGTGGGCGTGAGAGGGGGTTAGTTGCCCTCCAATCACTTTCAACTATTGAAACTAAGAGGGGGGTTAGTTGCCCTCCAATCACTTTTGACTATTAAAAAGGGCACTAGCCCTTTGAATTTCAAACTGAATGAGCCCTTTTTGAAGTTTCTACAACAACACTTTCTATAGAAAAATTATATGCCCCCAGTGTATAACTTACAATCTTAGCCCTGAAGGCTGTGTGGGGGGGGGTCATACTCGAAAACATAATTTCTGGACCCTTCAACTACATTCAACAAAATGGCTACATCAAAATGAAGCCATTTTGCCCTCAGGGGTTTCTGGTGTAAAACTAAAGGAACTCCATGGTCTAAAAAGTCTGTTGATAAGGATGATGCCACTTTCGAGAAACAAGAAAGTAGCTGAGAATCAACTAGATCATCTGCTGACAGTTGTAACTTCATTTTTGGATAGGTCATCAATGTATTAATTAAGTATATTTGTAATTTTCCATGGTAAGAGCTTCACCTTTTGGAGTGAAAGGAAAAGGCTAGATATAATTTTGTAGACATCAATAATCCCTTCTGAACCAAGTACAAAATTGGCATTTGAGACCTTATTCAAATAATCATCTTGATTATTGCTGAGTAAGGGAAACGTCAGGGGGTAGTTGTCCCTGAAAGTTTTGGAAACTTTTACTGAGTATGTAGTGCACCCAGTGGAGGAAAAGAATGATGGCTTCTTGAAACTGACACCTTGTGTCTTGGCAAGGGTTATCATTGCTTCAAAAGATTCCCTTAACCCATCTTTTTGTTACAGGTGGATATGAGGTCACAAAGACCTGAGACCCACTGTGACGAGTTTTGGGCATCTCCTTCAGCCAATTCAATGCGACGTGCTGGATCCCAGTTAAATTTATACCCAGGAGAATCGTGGAGACCAATAAGCATCAAAAGATGAGTTAGCACATGAAGCATAAAATATTGTCCATCCACTGTGGCACCATCTACAAGCTGCTGCTTGATGTCTTTTACCACCAGAGAGTGATGCTTCAAAGCTTCAAGAAGAGCATGTGCAATATCTAATCCTGTATGCCCACTAATGACTGGCAAGTCTACAACAAAAGAATCAAGACGTCCAGAAAGAAAAGAAATAATACCAACAATCTGGAATGTTCACCTATTAGGCGTCATCTTGTCAGCAATAATAGCAAATAGTGGTGGACATTTACTAGTGGGTGGATTTGTACTAAGGCATCTTTGCAGTTGCAAGTCAATAAATTTAGCAAATATGGGAGTAAGACTTGTGACAAACATGTGACTGTGGTTCATTTCACCTATAGGAAGGCTTTTCAAGCTATCAAGAGTTATATTGTCTTTGTATTGGAGCTGAGAACCATGACCCGTTTAAGCTGTCAATATGCATTCAGACCACAGATCAACCCCATTCTATGGTTTATACACATAAGCTGATCTGATTCGGACTTTTTGGCAGCGTCATCTAGCAAATTTTGCCTATGAGCTGACAATTCTGGATGCCAAACTATATTTGTCTTGAGATTTTGGAACTCTCTAGGTTGATTTGAGTCAGTAAGGTAGTTCCAAGTGAAAAATTGTAAGTGATAGGATTAGTGTTGGTGTAGGTTAAATACTGGGTCCAAAGCTCAGTCTCTTTGTCAAAAATTAGAAACTTAAACTGCTCATCTAAAAGCATCTGAAGTTTTGTTGTCATTTTGGCACTATGTGTCAATATCACCAAAGCTTTGGAATTCTTAATACTACTAGGTTTGACATTTTCTAATACAGAGCTTGATGATGATGTTCCTTTGTTCGGAAGCTTTTGTGGAAGAGCTTTTATCATACTTATAACTAATGCTGGAAGGTCTGACTCTAGAGTTACTGCAGAATTGGTGTCATTGGTTCTGGGGATTGGCTGGTGTGGAGGGTCTAGGAGGGCTAGAGATAACTATAGGGTGCACATTGGTAGGCTCTGGGGCGCTTAAAGACCTACTAACTGTTTGGTTAACATGATTTGTCTGGCTTTTCAATTGATTCATTTTCTAAATCAGGAAGTAAGTCAAGCACAGACAATGAGCACTCAACTGCTGAACTGGGTGGTAGAGATAAACTAGGTATGCTACCAGAATAAGTGACTGGAAATTTGGCAAAAGCACTAGTAATTGATTATCCCCCTTTTAATCTGAAAGGCTGATTAGGGTGTTTTTTGGCAATATGGTCTTTACCTGTGTTGTACCTGCCAGAAACCTTGCAGTACCTGCAGTGAACAAGGCGCTTCGAAGCTGGATGTATGTCTTACTAAAAGCAAATAAAAAACAGTTTGTCAAGTTGTAAATGTGTTAGATCATATGCAGCGCGCTAGCACTGCCTAAGTAAAGAACAATGTGGGCACAATGTGTTTTTTTTTCTCCATGCTCAGGCTCATTTGAATGGAAATTGGAGTGGCTAGTGCCCTTTTTAACAGTCGAAAGTGATTGGAGAGCAACTAGCCCCCCCCCCCCCCCCACGCCCCCAAACACATCCAATTAAAATTTTGAGATAGCCATTTTGTTCAGCATAGTTTTATTTCCAGATAGAAAATATTTTTTTGAGGAGGATACTCCCCCACAACCCTCGAGGCAAGGGTTTTAAGTTATGCCCTAAGGGCATATAAGAACAATGTTGACACAATGTACCCTTTATTATTTTTTTCCTTTAAAGCAGGGCACTTCATTGGAAGGGGTCGTCGTAGAGACTTCAAAAGGGACTCATTTGATTGGAAATTGAGAGTTCTAGGGCCCTTTTTAATAGACAAAAGTGATTGGAGGGCAACTAGCCCCCCCCCCTCCCCACGCCCATCATTCCCCCAAACACATCCAATAAAAATTTCTAGATAACCATTTTGTTCAGCGTAGTTGATTTCCAGATAGAAAATGTATTTTGAGGAGGACACTCCCCCATAACCGTCAGGGCAAGGGTTTTAAGTTATGCCCTGGGGGCATATAAGGTTTTTATAGAAGACGTTGTTGTGGAAACTTCAAAACGGGCTCATTCGACTGGAAATTCGAAGGGCTAAGACCCTTTTTAATAGTCGAAAGTGATTGGAGGGCAACTAGCCTCCTCCCACGCCCATCATTCCCCCAAACACATCCAATCAAAATTTTGATATAGCTATTTTGTTCAGCGTAGTTGATTTCCAGATAGAAAATGTTTTGAGGAGGACACTCCCCCACAAGCCTCGGGGCAAGGGTTTTAAGTTATGCCCTGAGGGCATATAAGAACGATGTTGTCACAACGTATTATTTATTATTTTTTTCCTTTAGAGCAGGGCACTTCATACGGAAGGGGTCGTTGTAGAAACTTCAAAAGGGCCTCATACGATTGGAAATTGAGAGTTCTAGTGTCCTTTTTAATAGTTGAAAGTGATTGGAGGGCAACTAGCCCCCCCCCCCCCATGCCCATCATTCCCCCTATCACATCCAATCATAATTTTGAGATAGCCATTTTGTTCAGCATAGTTGATTTCAAGTAAAAAATATGTTTTTGAGCAGGAAACCCACCCACAACCCTCAGGGCAAGGGTTTAAAGTTATGCCCTGGGGGCATATAAGGTTTTTATAGAAGGCGTTGTAGTAGAAACTTCAAAACAGGCTCATTTGATTGGAAATTCGAAGGACTAGTACCCTTTTTAATAGTCAAAAGTGATTGGAGGGCAACTATTCCCCCACCCCACGCCCATTATTCCCCCAAACACATCCAATCAAAATTTTGATATAGCCATTTTGTTCAGCGTATTTGATTTCCAGATAGAAAATATGTTTTTGAGGAGGACACTACCCTCAGGGCAAGGGTTTTAAGTTATGCCCTGGGGGCATATAAGGTTTTTATAGAAGGCATTGTTGTAGAAACTTCAAAAAAGGCTCAAAGGGCTAGTGCCCTTTTTAATAGTCAAAAGTGATTGGAGGGCAACTAGCCCCCCCCCCCTAACGCCCATCATTTCTCCAAACACATCCAGCCAAAATTTTGAGATAGCCATTTTGTTCAGCATAGTTGATTTCCAGATAGAAAAAAATGTTTTTGAGGAGGAAACTCCCCCAGAGCCCTCAGGGCAAGGGTTTTAAGTTGGGGGCATATAAGGTTTTTAAAGAAGGCGTTGTTGTAGAAACTTCTAAAAAAAGCTCATTTAATTTGAAATTCAAAGGGCCAGTGCCCTTTTTAAGTCAAAAGTGATTGGAGGGCAACTAGCCCCCCCCCCCCTCCATGCCCATCATTCCCCCAAACACATCCAATCAAAATTTTGAGATAGCCATTTTGTTCAGCGTAGTTGATTTCCAGATAGAAAATAAATTTTTGAGGAGGACACTCCCCACAGCCCTCAGGGCAAGGATTTTAATTTATGCCCTGGAGGCACATAAGGTTTTTATTGAAATCTTTGTCATAGAAACTTGAAAAAGGGCTCATTCGATTTGAAATTCAAAGAGATAGTACCCTTTTTAATGGTCGAAAGTAATTTGAGGGCAACTAACCCCACTCTCATGCCCACCTTTTCCCCAAACTCATCCAATCCAAATTTTAGATAACCATTTTACTCAACATAGTTGAAAGTTTTGGAAATTCGGTCTTTAAGGATGACAAACCCTCCCCCCACAGCCCTCAGGGCAAGGGTTGTAAGTTATGCCCTGGGTCATATAAAATTTTTATTGAAACCATCGTTGTAGAAACTTCAAAAGGGCTCATTCAATTGGAAATTGAAAGGGCTAGTGCCTTTTTTAATAGTCGAAAGTGATTGGATAGCGACTAACACCCCTCTCATGCCCGCCATTTTCCAAAACACATCCAATCAAAATTTTGCAGGTCAAACCATAAAGTCTTAAAAAACAAAAAAATTTAAAGTTTTATTTTCTTTTTCCCTGAAAAGACTATGTCAATATAAAACAAACAGAAATTAATGTAAAAAACTTTTTTCACAAAATAAGTTTTTCAAAGAAAAGTAAAGAACTCCATTAAACAAAAAATGAGCAAAAATAAAATCAAAGAATCTACCAAGCGTGAAACTACCACAAATCAGCATTGATAAATAAATGAAACCCAAAACGAACAAAAATTACAATAATTAACAGGGTCAAACTCAAACGAGCAGAAATTAACATAAGTTGGGTGCAAAACCCCTATGCCTTCCCAAGGCCAGAACAAAATTTGCACTTTACTGAAAAAAACAAATGAATGTGCATTGTCAGTTTAATATACATATACTGATATTTAGTAATCAAAATGTTTATATATTTGATTTATTAAAGTTATAAAAGTAAAAACATTTATATTTTTTCAGTAAAGTGCAAATTTTGTTCTGGCCTTGGGAAGGCATAGGGGTTTTGTGCCCAACTTATGCTAATTTCTGCTCGTTTTGAGTTTGACTAGGTTAATTATTGTAATTTCTGTTCGTTTTGGGTTTCATTTATTTATCGATGCTGATTTGTGGTAGTTTCATGCTTGGTAGATTATTTGATTTTATTTTTGCTAATTTTTTGTTTAATGGAGTTCTTTACTTTTCTTTGAAAAACTTATTGTGTGGAAATTTTTTTAAAAATTAATTTCAATTCAATGGTCTGTGAGGAAAACACAACAAGGTCCCCAATGGGATCCAATACTTTTGATCAGATTAGGTATTTAGTTTAGATCAGGTTAGGTAATTTTACTAAGCCATGAAAACTGCCAAGTAGCATTGCTACTATGCTACTCCACTTTTTGCATGCCAACCCCCCTAATGTTTAAATATATAGCCCAAATTTTATAATTCCAATTCATTCTATCACCTGTCACTGGTCTTTGTATGCCATGAAACCAGTTTTGTGAGATCTAACCTATGTGTAATTCTTGAAAGTACCTTCAAAAACTCACTATATGATTAGAATTCAATTTTATTGAAGTGAATGCTAATAAATTGAATATTCACTTGACTTTCTTCCATTTTGCAAAATACCTACTGAGGTATCCAATTTGGACATGCAATTTGAAGCTCATCAATAGCCTATGCATAGCAGATGGGTAGAAATATGGTATTCTTATTAGGAGATTTTAATGCCAAGGTTGGTAGAAATAGTGATAGGTAGTACCCTAGCCTAGACAAATTTTGTGTAGGAAAAGAAAACAGTAATGGCTACAGACTGCTGCAGTTTTGTAGGAATTGCAATATAGTTATAACCAATATAGCACTTGGTGATAAAATGACCTATATGTTAACATGAGAAAGGAGGAAAATTTTAGGGAGGAAGAATTTTCCTCCTTGGAGAAAGGGGGAAATATTTAGGGAGGGTAAGGGACAGTCCTTACTTATGTTCAATGTGTGGAGAAAATGATGAGGATCTGCTTCACTTCATGGCCCTTTGTCCCAGATTACAGGATTTAAGGAAATAATTATTTTTGGTAATGTGGGGGACAAGTGAGGGGTTGATTTCAATACCGGGATCAATAGATTATGGGACAATAAGAAAGATAGCAAAATATATACAATTTGAAAATCTTAGAGCTTTCTAATGGTTCATTTTAAAGAAAATTGCTACAGCTAGAGCCTTTTGTAATTAAAAAAAAACAGTTTTTTTTTAAACAGAGTCATTTTGCACAAAAAAAACTGCATTTTCATGTACAAGCTTGATGAGTGACATCATAATTGTAGGTTGTAACCATATATGATGTAATAAGTGAATGCAATATTTACACATGCTTATCTTTTGACAAGATAATATGAGAAATATCTAATGCATTGATACAGTTCACTATAAATAAGGACTATGTAAGTTTCATTGGACATAGCTGAAACCTAGTAAAAACAAACCACAGCACACAGTAACTAAAAGTGAAGATATTACAAGCATCTTTTAAAAGTTACTTATCTTGGATATGGTGCCATACTGAGGATCATCTCTTACTATTGTATCTAAGAAAAAGCCATAGGCTTTTTACGGTTTGCAATCTGGGTCACAGTTTTATTGTTTTATCAGATATATCTAAAGCCTAGTAAAGAACAAACCACAGCACACAGTAACTAAATCCTGGTTGCAACAGTAGCTAGCAACATAGTAAGAGACAATCATTTCCCCTAGTAAAAAAGAAGCCCATAACTCCTAAAACTAGAGTCAGATCAAAAAAAGAAGTACACTATTAGAACCACCTTGTCTAATACCCCTATATAGGAAACTACCTCTTCCTTGGCTTGAAAAACAAAGAAAATATGTTGGCTTGAAAAACAAGAAAAGTTGCTTGAACTACAAAATTATGCATCAAAGGCATCTTTTTTCTGTTCATTCTCCTCAGCTAGAAGGGCACAAGAAAATCATAGAGAGCTGTTTAATGGTTCATTTAAAAAAAAAATACATCCATTGCCTTTTGTAATAAAAAAATTAAATTAAATAGAATCAATTTTTTATGGAAAACTTTATTTTTCTATAACACTGAAGTAGAAAATGTTATTAACATCATCTTGCATACAAAAATCAAAATTAGATTTTTAACATTATAAAAAACATGTAGATAGGCTATAGTTGTACTAAAATGCAGTAATTTTTTTAGGGTTTTAACAAAAATCTGATTTGTCAATGAAACTTAAAAAATTTTTGAAAATTTTAACTAACATAATTTTATTTCATCTCCCAGTTTAAAGTTATAATTATGTCCTGGAACCAAACTTTTTTTGGCTTAACTCCACAAGTGAGCATTTCTATAACATTGTACTATATTTTATCTGGAAAGAAACAAATCAAAATAAATTTTATTTTAGTTTTCAGTTCAGAATTGCTGGAGTTATTATGTAAACTGCAAAAGTATTTATGTTAACTGAGCAATCTGGGTTGCAGCAGTAGCTAAAACCACCTTGTCCAATACCCCCATAAAGGAAAGCAACTGTCCCTTGGCTTGAACAACAAAGAAAATATGTTGGCATGAAAAACAAGAGAAGTTGCTTGAACTATGTTATTCTGCATCAAAGGCATCTTTTTTTCTATTCTTTCTCCTCAGCTAGTGGGACACTACTTGACTTAGGGCTCTTGCCACATTGGGGGCAGCATAGAGAGCATCACAACTCTGCTCCTCCAGGCTGACTGGTTTAGTGCTAAGATTCAGGCCTCATTGACAGCAATGTTGGCCATTTCCAGAAATTTATTGAGACTATCTTTCCAGCTGGTCTGGAATCCACCCCTTAGGCAGGACCAGGCATGAGCTTTTGGGTCAAAATCACAGATCATTTGGGCTGGGGTTGTTGTCAGCACATGTAGGAGGTGTCCAAACCACCTGAGAGTACAGTGTGCTATCTGGATGGAGAATGGCACTTGAGAGGTGAGCATAAGTAACCTTGCATTGCTCCCAAAACTATCCTACCAAAGTCCTTCAATCTGACAGAGCTGTTTTGTCTGGCAGACATATATCATATTGAGGGTTGTCAACTTAAGGGGCCATGTTTCTGCTGCATAGAGCAGGGCTGAGCTTACACATGCATTATAAATTCACATCTTTGTGCACCTAGATATGTGCAGTGTTCTCCAGAGAGCATTGAGCCTTCAGACAATAGATGAGGCTTTTGACATTTGACTGCATACTTCCTCATCTATGGAGCTATCACTGGACAGCATGGAGCCAAGATAAGTGAAGTTTCTTACACCTTCAACAGGAGCCCTGCAGGCAGTTGTGTTATTGGGGGGCAGGACAGGACTTGAGGGCTCCATTGCAATTATCTTAGTTTTGAGCCAGTTGATTTTCAGCTCCACTTTTGCTGCCTTTTCCTGTAGGACTTCCAGCACATCAGTCAATTGAGTTGGCAACAAGAGCATGATCATCTGCAGTCAGCATCCATCAGAACCTGATTTTCAAACTGCAGACAGAAGGGCAGGCCAAAAAGGGCTTGGGGGCTCAATTGCCAATATTTTAGTTTTGAGCCAGTTGACTTTTAGACCCACTTTTGCTGCCTTTTCCTGTAGTACTTCCAGCATGTCAGTCAATTGAGTTAGCAACAAGAGCAAGATCTTCTGCAAAGTCAGCATCTCTCAGAACCCAATCTCCAAACAGCAGACCAATGGGCAGGTGATTTGTAGTTCATGTCATGACATAGTCTATGATGCAGTTGAAAAGTTCCAAGGCAGCAGCACGCCCTTGGCAGACACTGCTGCCTCTTCCTGTAGTTCTTCCAGCATGTCAGTCAATTGAGTTGGCAACAAGAGCAAGATCTTCTGCAAAGTCAGCATCTGTCAGAACCCAATCTCCAAACAGCAGACCATCTGATTACCTTAAATTACCTTAAATCGCATTGTCCAGTGAAATAAGGAAAGATCCTGTAGAGTTGCTGGTCAGTGACGATGGGGAGTCACTGGTCAGTGACGATGGGGAGTCACTGGTTCGGTGACGTCCCACTCTGTTTTCCATGGTTTGGTGGACCAATTCTTATCAATGGCGATCTTGAATGCATTGACAGCTGCATTGGGTAGACTGTTCCAGGGGCCCACCACTCTATTGGAGAAGTAGTGGTTGCAGAGTCTGCTGTGAGCTCTCTTCCTGAGCAGCTTCTTACTATGCCCTCTTGTCCTGAATGATTCGTCAAGTTGTAAAGGACTCTGAGAAGAGGAATCAGCATGCAATAGCTTGTAAGCCATAATGACATCGCCCCTCTGCCATCTGTAGACGAGTGTTGGGAGCTGTAGTTTGTTCAGGCAGGATGGATAGTCGAGGTTCTTGCATCCATCAACAGCTTTGGTTGCACGCCTTTGAACAGACTCTATTTTCTGTTGGTCACTCTTATTCAGAGGCATGGCAACACACATCCCAAACTCCAGCGATGGTTGCACGAGACCCTTGTACAGCTTCGTCATGACTTTAGATGATCTGCTATGTACTGTACGCTTAATTATTCTGAGGGTCTGAGATGCTTTGGCAACCGCTGTTTGTGTGTGTTTGTTGAATTTTAATTCTTCATCGACGACTATTCCCAAATCTCTTTCAGCTACCGAGGAACCAATCAATTGTCTAGAGCCATCCCCCCACTCATATGGTACTGCCACTTCTCATTCTTTTTCCCGAAATATACCGCCTTGCACTTCTGGATGTTAAACTCAAGCTCCCATTGGCGGGCCGAAAAGGAAAGTGCATCCAGCTCTTCCTGTATGGTGGCTGTAGTTGCTGATGACTCCGAGGGCCCAATAAGCTTTGAATCATCGGCATAGAGGCTCATCTTATTTCTTACAGCCCGTGGAGCATCATTAATGTAAATATTGAAAAGTGTTGGGCCCAAGATCATTCCCTAGGGCACGCCACTATCAACTCCAGCAACATCTGAGAAAAACTCTTGCCTGTTATCCCCAAACATTCTAACTCTCTGCTTTCTTCCTGAGAGGAACTGCCTCACCCATTCAACAACCTCCACATGTATCCCAGTAGCTAAAAGTTTAGCCTTCAAACGACGATGGCAAACTTTGCCAAAAGCCTTTGCGAAGTCTAATAAAATCATATCAACAGGGATACCCTGGTCTAGCAGTTTGGTGACACATTCAAATGCGTCAATAAGATTTGTCTCAACCGAGTGTCCAGATCTGAATCCATGTTGGCTATCGGTAAGTAGTTTGTTGTCAATCAGGTGTTTCATAACAGCGGTGTTTGCAGTTCCTTTGAGGATTTTACTGACTGTAGAGGTGATGCTAATTGGTTGGTAATTGGCAGCACAGTTCCTACTTCCACCCTTGTGAACAGGTGTAATATTTGCATTTCTCCAATCTTGAGGGACTTGTTTTGTGTCAAGAGACTTCTGGAACAGTTTTGCTAGGGGGAGTTCCAGGGCAGCAGCACACCCTTGGCAGACCCTGGTTTTGATACCAAATGTTGTGCTCTTTTTGCTGTTGACTTGAATGCAGCTCTCTGTCTCTTTGTAGAGCTTCTCAAACAGCTTGCAGTATTTTTCAGGCATCCCAGTAGATCAAAGTATCAGCCAAGAGCAAGTTGCAATCCAAAAAGTGGAATGCAGCATTGAAGTCAACAAAAACTAGGTATGCTTTCCTCCCAAATTTGTTTGTCTTCTCAATTAGCTGGTGCATAGTTAAGATCTGTTCTACAGTGGACCTCCTGGGCATAAACCCAGCAAGCTGGACTCTCCTCTTTCTTTGTAGAATATTCATGCATCTTTCCAGCAGGGTCATAGTAAATAGCTTTCCAGGGACTGAAAGAAGCATTATGCCTCTGTAGTTAGAACAGATTCTTTTGCTTCACTTTCTCTTCCAGAGGGGCAGGATTATGCCAGTCTTTTAGGATCTCAGTGCACCATACTACAGAGAATAGCATCTGGAGCCAACATAGCATAGCTGGTCCAGCATACTTCAAGAGCTCAGCAGATATCCTACATATTCCAGCTGCTTTGTCATTCTTCAAGCATTTTCCTGCTGAGTGGATTTCTGCAGGCATGAAAGGAGTTTCTGAGTCTTTTGTCAGCAGTTCCTGAGTGTTGGCAGCTAGGCTGGTGAGTTCCTGGTCTGTCTGTGCTACGACTTTGGCATTGAGGAGGCCTGAGAAGTGGGCTTTCCATTGGCTGACCTGGGCAGCTTCATCACTAAGTGGCTGGCTGTCAAAAGATGCAACTGAGGGTACTTTGTTGCCTGTGAGATCACAGAGGTGCTTGTACAGACTGCCAACTTCACCTTTCTTGGCTGCACCCTCCAGCTCATTTGCCTTCCTTTCCACAAACATTTTCTTGTCTTGCTGTATCAGTTTATTGTAGGCACCATTAAGGCTTCTATAAGTCAGCATGTCACCCTGCCTTGCACCTCTGCTCTATGACATCAAGCATATCTGACTGGATTCATGCTTTTTCCATCTGAAATTTACTGTTGCTGACTCCAGGACATTCTTTTGAAGGAGACCTATGTGTACTCACAACTTTCAAATGGCAGGAGTGCATCAAAGCAGTTACAAACATCAATGGCATATTTGGACTATATCTCCTGTTTGCAGAGGCAAGAGATATCAATCTTGACTGGTCTTGGTTCAGGGCGCTAGGCTTTGAGCCTTAATCGCATGTTAACAATGACAAGGTGATGGCCTGTATTTTCAATCTCAGTTGCCCTGTATATGCAGCAGTTGCTAATCAAATAAGGTGGTTATGAGGTTAGAAATAAGTTATGGAAATTATGAATATGATTTTTGAAAGAGTGGAAGTATCTAGCAATTTTCCGGCCACCCTAATTAAACCCTGTATAAAAAAGATGACAAGAGTGTGTGTGGTACTTATACAGGCATTAGCCTGGTTTCTGTAGGTAGCAAATTACTCAGTAAGATGATACTTTTTAAACTTAGATAATGCTATAGACAATGTTTTAAGAGAATAACAGTACAGTTAGGAAGGGAAGAGGCTGTGATGACCAAATTTTCACACCAAGATTAATAATTGAGAAGTGCCTCAGTCATCAAACACCTTTAGTCCTTAGTTCTATAGATTATGAGCAAGCATTTGACTCAGCTGACAAATGAGCTTTAGTGAAGGTTTTAATTTTGTATGGCATATCAGAAAAAATACATTAAAGTGTATCAGTGCAATGTGTGAGAATAACACTGCTGCAGTTAAGGTAGGACATGTGGTTAGTAGTGATAGTGAAAATGTTGAAAGTAGAATAGCTTAGGCCATGGGTGTTTTTTGCAGTTGAAGAAAGTTAGGAAGAAAAGGAATTTATTACTGAAAACCAAGATTGAAATATTGGAAGCTATAGTGATGACAGTGGTCAAGTATGGTTGTGAATAATAGGTACTCTAAGAAACAGAGAAAGATTTTTCCTGAGAAATTGTCTAGGGATTTTTTTGTGCCCAAATGACTGACTGTATCTTAAACAGTAGACTGTACAAAAAAAGTGGTTCAATCTTACTTTCTAGGATAAATGAGAGAAAGGTTGCAATGAAATTGTTAGATTGCTCCAAGCTGCAATTCAAGGTAGGATAAAAGACCTCTTTGGACATCCACCACATGGCTAATATGGGAGTAAATGTCATTTGTGATGCAAATGGATGTTCTATTTAGATTGAGGATGCAATTCTAGCCTGGTATATATTTGCACATTAGGGGGGTGGGGGTATATATACTGTGAATATATAGGTTCTAGTAAATCCATGAATTTCTTAGAAAAACTGGAAAAAAAGGAAAGAAGTGAAGATAAAGGATCTCCCCCTGCAAAATGTGTCAACTAGGATTATTCTGCACATTATGGAGTAGGAATTGTTTTCTTTGTAAGAGATTTGTAATATAAAGATTTGGTAAAATTCTACTTTAGCTACTTTTGGCTATCTTGGACTGGGGTTAGGTTAGGAAAATGAAACTTTCAGGGATAGGTCTACAGGCTAAAGTATGTCCCGGGAAGGCATTTTGAAGTACCTACCTCCACTCCGTCTCCCTCTAGAGGGTCCTGAAATTTGCCTACATGACAGGTCTATACCCATTGAAATTTTGACAAAACAACATTTTACCTTAATTTTCAGCTATCAGTCTTTTTTTCTCTGGCTTTAGCTCTGAAAATGCAATTTCATTTATTTGAGCAGAATTTTTGTGCCATATCAATGTTTATTCCCAAAATGTAGGAAATGTATTTGCATATCTTTAAAACCTTATAAATTGGGATTGAGCAAAGTTGTGAAGCTGAAAACTATTTTGTTATACTTCATTTAAGCAGAAGATCTATTTTGCAAGGTTTCACCTCTATAACTCACATATTTTTAAGGTCATCAAAGGTCAGGGCCCTCTAGAGGGAGAAGGAGTGGAGGTAGGTACTTCAAAATACCTTCCTGGGACATACTTTAGCCTGTAGACCAATCCCTGAAAGTTTCATTTTCCTAACCTAACCCCTTTCTAAGATATTCAAAAGTAACTAAAGTAGAATTTTACCAAAGATTTGTATATATATACACTGTCAAATTAGCCATCTGGTGGTATCCCAAATTTTCACCAATAGGCTACTTTGTCAGGATAAATTAAAAATATGGCCTCTGTTTTGGCAAGTAACTGAAATGAATTATATTATGTTTAGTATTCATGATTTATAGAATAAATATCAAGCAATAAAAGTTATAATTTCAAGTGTTTGATCTTCAATTATTTTAATAGGCTAATAACCATATTGATACATAGCCTAGCTTGAATTTTTAGCTATTTATTGATATTCATAATTTTTATCAATTTCTATTTTGTAACAAGATGTTAGGGATTTTGTTTTACATAGGCCTACTTTTGCTCAACTGGGGTACTGGTTTTTTACCCTAACTTAAGATGGGAGTATACCCAATGTATAATATCTAAAAATTTCTATTCTATAGAATGTAAAAATAATATACAACCACACTTATTTATTGCCAAAATTATCCAACTAGTTAGCTATCTGAAAAATCCTTTTAAGCAAATAAGAAATTATCCAACTAGGAAAATAATTAAAATTCTAAAGAAAAATAGTTTTATCTTTCTAGCCAAATACAATAAAGCATAAGAGCCAACTTAATATTTCTAACTAAGTGGATAATAATTTAACTTAATGCTTCTAATATTTATCTAACTAGACAGATAGGCCTAAGTAAATTGTTCATACAAACTAGTGATAATATCTAACTAGTCGGACATTTTTTTCTCTTAGACATAGCATGAACGTCTAATTTGGTGGATATATCAGAAGATCCAAGACTCAGCATTATCCACCTAGTTAGATATTCTTGCTGTGCCTAAGAGAAACAATTTATCTGGCTAGTTGGATATTATCCCAAAACTGCATAGCCTAATAGAATTTACTTAGGCTATCCTCCTAGTTGGATATATATCAGGAGTGTTAAGACTTGGTATTATCCACCTAGTTAGATGTTCATGCTGTGCCTAAGAGAAATGAATTATCTGGCTAGTTGGATATTAACCCCAAACTGCTTAGAGAATCTTTTTATCTGCCTAGTTGGATATTTATCAGAAACGCTAAGGAAGATTATTATCCAACTAGGTAGATATTGTCTCTGGCTAAGAGTAACAATTTATCTGGCTAGTTGGATATTATCCCAAAACTGCATAGCCTAATAGAATTTACTATCCTCCTAGTTGGATATATAGCCAAGCCTATCAGAAATGTTAAGACTTGGTATTATCCACCTAGTTGGATGTTCTTGCTGTGCCAAAGAGAAATCATTTATCTGGCTATTTGGATATTAACCCTAAACTGCTTAGAGAATCCTTTTATCTGCCTAGTTGGATATATATCAAAAACACTAAGTTACATTATTGTCCACCTAGCCTAGTTATATAGGCTATTCTTTCTGTACCAAAAAGAAACAATTTATTATGATAGTTGGATATTATACCAAAGCTATGTGATCGATTATATTTATCCTCCTAGTTGGATATATATCCTGCCAATCATTGGTCTAAGACAGATGCAATAATAGCGGCCTGATTAGTGACTTCACCTTCTCTTAAGAGAAATTTCAAATACCCAACCATGAATCTTTTCTTCACAAATGGATCTTTTCCTCACAAATGTTCACTTCAGATGCGTGTTTTTTATGCACCGACAGAGGAAATGTATTATATGTTTTCTTTGCTTGAGTTAGTTACTTTTTCTGATTTGACAGGATGCATTTCATTTTTACTAAGATATTAAATTCCCAGAGTATCACTTCACAGATTTAGTCATAAGTACGCAAAAAAGAAGTCTACAATGAATTTACTTGCAATAAAGAAAAAGTATTTTTAGCCATTTACTGAGAAAATAAGAGAACTTGCTACTTCTGGTGTCAACAGACCTAAATTAAACAGAGGAGGAATCTTGCAAGTAAGTTGATTATACTGTTGGTGAGTTTTTTTGGCTGGCCTCTTCTAAGGAAACATTTCGAACAAGTAAAAGTGGTAACAGCCCATTCTACATTTAATTCTTTTTCCATATGTCATGATTGATTTTGAGGCCAGGCACCCCACCTTATCATGGTCTTGGGTTTGGTCCTAATAATATATTTCTTTATGTTAAATCCCATGATGATGTCATACTTCGTTGGTAAAAGGTTTGGTACTGTTATAATATCTGTAAAACACGCAAGGCATTGTACAGCAAAGATGCTAAAGAAACTAGTCAAACAGGTTTTTTCACTGGAGATTTCACATGCTTAAGATTTTAAACAGTGATTTATCACTGCGTTTACAATATTGAAAATTTTGTTTTGGGGATTTAGGGGGAAGAAAGATTCCTAGGTTAGGTTAGACTATCTACTCACTACATGCTATGCTTTACCCCCCCCCCTTATTGTTTAAATATATATCCTAATGTTTGAATTTAAGTATTATCGTATAATCATTTTTTTTTTTAGATAGTTAGAATTAACCACACGTGACTTGTTGCGTGTCTTACATTTATTGGAACAGGACTAAAGGTGTTTTTACGTTTTGACTCGATGGAATTTAGTTTTGCCTATATTATATATATATATATATATATATATATATAATATATATATATATATATATATATATATATATATATATATATATATATATATATATATATATATATATATATATATATATATATATATATATATATATATATATATATATATATATATATATATATATATATATATATATATATATATATATATATATATATATATATATATATATATATATTTATTTATATATATAGTACCGGGTTTCTTCTGGGCCCCAACACGTGGCAGGTTTGTGTTTATTTGATTCTCTAATTACATAATTCCATAATCATGGAGTTACACTTTAAATATGACGTAGATAATTTTGGAGATCACACTGTGTTTCCATGACGATCAATAAAAGTTCAAATAAGGATTAAATTATTTTAAGAGACAGTGATTATGACGATAGTTATAGAAATTAACAACAATACTAGATATTTCGGTGGAATATGCAGTGACTGTCATCGGTAATAAAACTAAATTAAAATAATTTAAAAAAAAAGTGTAAATACAAAATCAAAGAAAACTATATATTGTCTAATTCTCTTCAAAGCAACGGCGGAAGCTTGCCTCTTTGACCTTTTCGAATTTGGCTCATTAGCCTCCTTTAGTTTACTCTTTAGTTTTAAGTAATGAGGTAGCAAATCAAGCAATTTCAACTGACTTAGGACTTTATATCATTAGTTCAGTGTATTCTTCTTATTAATGAATCAAATAATCATCCGATTAATATGATTATCGTATAAGTTTAGATTTTGTTTATTCATCGACGTGATTATTACTATCGTATGTATTTTACCCATAAATAATTTTCATTTGGGACTAGCTGTGATACGTATCTTCATATGTCTTCTAGCAAAAATCTTGTTTGTTTTCGGGCTAGGGCTTAATGTCCTCGGACATTTTTCTATGCCTTTTAACATATCGGTTTCTAGTAATAATCAAGCCTGAACTCATCTAAAATAAATAAAATAGAACAAATTTTTTTTTTCCCATATTAGAACTAATTTTTATATTTTTATATTAATTTACTTGTTAAATAATTCAGTAACTACGATAAATGTTCTAATGACATAGTCCTACAACTAATCTATTTTATGTATTTGCATAATCACTGTCATATTCTTTTTTTTCAAAGTCAGGGGGTAGTAAATCAGTAATTTCATCTGAACTAAGAATCTTCGACATTAATTTATGTCCTGTGTTGTGTTCATACCGGACAGATCTTTAAAATAGTAAAAGTGTATGATTCTTGTACGTCTGTATGTATTTTTTTTTCCTTAAAAATTACTACGTATTTTATCTCTTTTCCAAATCTTCCACTGGGAATCTATTGTCAAAAAAATTATATTTAGCGTTCAATATTGTATGTTTGAGTTCTTTATACTCGTAAAGGCCGGGCCGTTGATCGTCTTCTTACTAGTGTGTGTTGTGAGGTTGCTTGCTGTAATATAAAGTTGTATCTCTGATTAAGGTTTGACTCTGTTATTCTTAATGTATTATTTTAAACTATTGCCTAGTATATTTTTATATCTTATTAGTCTCTCTTTCATTTATTTTCGTTTTTGGTTTTATTTAGTCTTCAATAGTTACTCTTTTTGTTGTTTTTAGTTTTATTTTTTATATTAATATATTTTTTATTTTATTAATTTGAATATTTACTTTATTTTGAAAAAATTCTTTTGTTTAAACTTTTTTTATTTAGTCTTCTTTTTTTTAATATACAATGTTACAAGTTTTCTCAGAGTCCCATTTAAACATCTTTTTTCTAAACAATAAAGCTTTATCCGAGCATCAAAACTATTGGCATCCTTACGATATCAAATTAACAAAGTAATAACACAAATACAATATCAAATTAATTAAATATAACATAATTACCTTTAACAAATCACATATCTTGAATCCTACACCACAGAACCCACTAACCTGATACAGAAAAATAGAACAAAGTATATAACAACAAAACCGCAGAGTCTGTCACGTTTAGATCTGTACTTGGGGATGGGGAGGGGGGGCACAAACTCGCACTCATAGTTAAGTAGGATTCTTAAAAATTAAAAAACAATTGCTAATTATGTAGGATGACCAGTTACGAGGTGGGAAATAGCTTAGGGGGGAGACTGGTTGAAATTTGATAAAATTTGCCTATTAAAAAAGGAGCTTTAAATCTAAATATCGTCTAATACTAAAATTTCACAAAAAATAGTCGACCCGTCGCTCCATAAACACTGATAGAACCCCAGTGACTAGACTATAAAACTATTCCCGGAAGATTGTATTTGTCCGTTTTTTTATTTGATATGATCGTCTGAATAGTATGTAAAAAATATCTCAATAACCACTTTGATACTGTACCTGTTCGGAAACGCGATGGTGGAGGGGGGGTGGTAGGGAACCTGATTCAAAAAAGTAATAATAACCAGGTAAATAGCAATTTTTATTTTAGTGGTACGTAGCCCCTTCTGAAATTCACCCCCCCCCCATTTCCTCGGCCGGGCGTCGGGTCAACTACTTGATTGTCATGTAGCGATTAACCGTTAGGTTGGTGGCTGGGAGGGTTATGTCTAGAGATTATGTTTTGAGGGGGGGCAAATGTTTTAAAGAAAAGCAAACCATGAAATTAAAAAAATACACCTATAATAACAAAATTGTATATTACATGAAAGTGGTTTAAAAAAATATATTTTTTTTTTGTATCAAATATAATATCTTTAAAACAATAGTTCATCCTCAAAATTTACTAGTAAATGTTATCATGTGTTTCTTTCACTTATGACAGGGTCTGTTATTATTTTTTGTTCTGTATATGATTAAATTTATTTTATGCTTCTCATTGTGACAATGTACTTTGTTTATATTGCAAATAATTATTTTAATAGAGGTTTCTGAATGTCAAGTACAGATGATAAGGTCACATTTAGCCCAGAAGCGAAAAAATATATTCGTACCGAAACCTCTAGAGCCACCAGCAAAGTTAGCTCTTGAGGACTGTTCAATTATTCAATAGCATAGAGGAGTTTGTTTTGGGAAGGAATGAGCTTCTGTTATGTACTATTATTCTATCAATGACGTTGGATATTATGCAGAAATCTATAAAAAGAAAGATGTGAACATCATAAACAGTTTTGTTATATAAGCTTATCTTCTTCTAACCATTAATCCTAAAAATATAGTAAGTGTGTATTATTTTTGTAAATCTGTGCATGAGGTGAGTTTAAATAATTATACTAGAGAGTTTAAACTAGATAATGATTAGTTTAGAAAAAAACACACCCTGAATTAATGGCCATTTTGAATCAAAATTAATATGTGTACTGTTAAAATATTAAAAACCATAGCAATGTGTATCACAAATGGACTTTTATACACACATTGCAGATTACTTTATAATGGCGAGTTGAAACCAGAGACTATATTAAGTAATCACAGAGGGTACATTATTATAACAAAGCTGACTGATTTTGGGAACTGGACGACTTAACGAACCACTCAGAGCTAGTTAACAATACCTTTAATATCCCAAATCACTGGTGTAAATGGAACCAGTAGCTGTTCACGTCTCAAAAAACTTGCTGACAAACTACATTTCCAGTGTGTTATATATATCCATTAGGAATGGCGCTCTACTAGATTGCTAAACCATCCCTTTCATGTGCTTGGGCCGAAGAATTTCCCGACGCTTCTTTTAGCTGTCCAATCGAACAAACTATAGAAAATGAACTTCGAACATGTTTCGATTCTGTCTATTGTGACTTAGCAATGATCATATCCTCATGTTGGGTGCATTACGGAAATGTAAGGCCCTCTTCGGCTGTTGTTTTACACCTCTGTGTTGAACTTCCAGACAGTGCCTTCGAATTGAACAGCTAGTTAACAGACATTGGTATCGAGTTTCATCATTTGACTGATGATTCTCCCAACATAGATTCAGAATTTGATTCAATCATAGGGGATGATTTGGTTCCGTCCGGTGCTGGTGCGACACACCCTGAGTCAACTTACAACTTATCCACAACTTTGGACTTCCTGACATGCGTCGAATCTGTAGAAGGACCATGCAAATTTTTTCAGTCTTCACTTGAAGAAAGTTTGATTGATAGTACTCCTAACTATTTTTTTTCTGAAAACCGTTCAAAAAGTCTATTATGCTAATGAAGTTACCTCCATTCCAGGAATTTTTGAAAAACAGTCTTCAGTCTTTTTGATAATCGAATCAGAAGAGTTGTTCAATATGCCTGAAAAACTTAAGCCAGACAGAGTGAAAAGAGTAGTGGCAGTAGGACTTGCTCAAGACCAGTTCAAGATAAAAACTTTTCGGTGTATTCAACTGGAAGTAATAAATACAACAACAACAGAGAAAGATGTGTTATTGGTAGCCAGTAAAGGCCCAGGCACATCAATTTGTTACCAAGTCCCAGCTATGATGGATAACGTCATCACGATTGTCAGTGTTCTTACTCTAGCAATAAGAATGTAACAGTTTTAGTCTCTTAAAATTAAAGGTGGAGTAGTATATGAAGTAAGAGCTAATATTTCATATGATGAGTACTGCAGACAAGAGATTGAAATCACTGAAAAATCAGCTACAAACCCAATAATAATTTTATGCACGCCAGAAAAATTTATGGGTCCTGATATGTTGGATGGATATATTAAAATTAATGTCACTCTGATAAAGAAGCATCTAAGGTTACTAGTATTTGATGAATGCCACCTTTTTGATGAATGGAGAGCTTTCAAAAAGGACTTCAGGAAAACGTCTGAAATATAGCAAGTAAAATCTGTTCCAATGAGTTCCACTTATCACATTAACAGCAACACTTCTTTCATATAAGATCCAGTTGCTTCAGACGGAACTAATTCAAAACCCTGTAGAGAGTAGAGGCTCTGATGATAGACCGAATGTTACCATATATTTGCAGTTATCCCCCTCCACCTTCAAAAAAGAACATCCAAAATGGAAAACTTCACGAGAGAACCTAGCAAATCAAGTTGTCGCCATAGCAGCTAAAATAAAAGGTCCTGCTATTATCAATTTTAGCAACAAACCTGATGCAGAGCTGTCAAGTTACTTTTTGAGTCAGAAAGGAATTCCTGCATCTTGTTTCACAGAAAAGTTCACCGGCTCAGACAAAAAACAGATCTACACTAGTAAGCTAGATGGAACAATTAGAAGTATATGTGCTACTCCAGCATATGGGCGTGAAATTGACCTAAAAATATTTAAACAATTATATGGGTCGGTATCCCAAAAAACATTTCACTCTTGGTATAGGAACAATGTCAGACTGGTAGAGGCGGTGAAGCTTCAAGTGCTGTGATTCTTATATCAAAACTTCGTTTTTTACAGCATTTGACATTCTGGAAGAAATCTGTTTCTGACAATGAAACTAAGAATCTCATAGTGTCTGACTTTGAGGAGGTCCTGAGATATGTCTATGCAGGAATATCAGGATTTTGCATGCGCAAACACCAAATGAAATATTTTGGTGAAGTACCTGATGACAAGGCTGTAATTAGGAAATGCTGCTCAGGTTGCATGGGCATGCCCTCTTTCAGTACCCACGACAAAACATAGGACTTAAAAAACATACAAAGTGTGTTTAGCATCTTACAAAGCAGAGGTATTCGTGAAATAGCAGAAACGAATCTATCTGCTTTTCTGCTTGGCAAGACAGATAAGTCTTTGGCAAAAATACTTTCAACTGAAGACTTTCAATCAAACGTTTATGGATGTATGTCTGATGGAAAATACTTGCCTGTCTTGTAGTGACAGATTGTTGTTTTAGGTTACCAGAAAATGCATTTTGTTGAGCCTTTTTTTACAGTACCAGTAATGAATACATTATTAAGACTTAGGTTACCAGTCTCAGATCCAATATCTTTACTGTAAAAAACGAGGCCAAAGACAGAAGCAGAGACGCATAAGAAACAGAACAAGAAAACAGCACGAGGAAGATCAGACAAGATACTGAGCTCTTAAAACGGCAAGATCTATAGAGACTTGCAACAGTACAAGATTTAAAATATATTGACTATAACGCCAACAGCTAAGACAAGCTTCTCTATATTTCTGACGTAAGAAAATTTGCAGGGAATAGCTCCTGTGCTAAAGATTCTGATTTTGTAGAAAAATTCTTTCAATTAACTCTGAAAAGTAGGGGACCTGTGATCACCAAACAGACTCGGCTCTTTCAGAATGGTTAAGAAGCTGATGTCATTCCACACATTACGAAAAACCAATGTACTTGAGTTAAGCACTGCTCTGGAAAAGCATGTGAATACACGATGCACAACTACTTTTCAAAAAATAATCGTCTGTTATATCCTTCTTTGCACTTATCACAAAAAGAGTTTAATGACAAGATAGAATACTTAAGCACCTCTGAAGAAGAGAACTTTAGAAGGTGGTTTATTGCAACGGGTGGTAAATCTACTAACGGATGACATCCCCACTCAGTGCCACCAGACAAACACATGATTCAACAAGTATGGTGTGATATAGAAGACATCACTTTGAAAGATTCAACAATCAGTTTTGGAGCTGTTCAGAGTAGAATTGGACCGACATGAATCCAATCCGAGAAGAAAACGGCTGCAGCTTCTTTGCGTAGAATTTGAAAGGCAATACCGCATAGAACTAAAATGAGTAGGCAGTTTGCAATTACCCTTAATAAAGTTCTGAAGACTGTTGATGTTTGGGCCAAAGCAATTTTGCATTTGCATACTCACTCGGATGCAAAGGTAAATGCATCGATCGAACAGGCACCTGGCCAGTACTGACGAACATATATCTTGAAAGAGGGAAACAGTTTTTGTATCCTGACGTTCTATTTGAGCACTGAACTGCTTGCAAAGGCCGACTTTTGTGAGCTTGGCATTATGTATCCTAATACGAATCAGCCTGTTCGTTACCTTTTGAATTTTTTAATGTATGATGAAGTGACACTGAATTGCGTGGTTATGGCTAGAGTCCTTATGTTTAATTTATCAGCAATTGCATACAAGACCGTTTTTGCTGAGATTTTTCGAATTATAAAGGGAAAATATGCCAATTTTGAGCAACATGACATCATGCGACTTGCCGACTTTAGCAAGGCTCAGGAAAAGGGTTACCTTGCAGCGCACAATGCATTAGGCAACAGGGGTTTTCCAATTACAGCGTATTAAAGGATGTGTTGTTCACTGGAAGCGCAGTTACCATCGGGTATTACAAAAACTGTGCAGAACTTCTTTTGAAAGAGCTTTGTTCACATCTATCCCAGACGAGATCCCCTTGGCTTGTAATGAAAACGAAGTTATCGCTTTACTGAGTATGCTCGAAGGGAAGCCTCATAAAATTTTTTAAGCAAAAGTTTCACAAACCTGAAAGAAGCGGACTTCAAGATGTGCTATAACTGGACTGGAAATAAGGACTGGGCTGCCTGGTGGAGGCGAGCAAATAGACTTAAAATGATCTGTAAGTCAGTCTCAGACTTCACGGATGAGGAATGGAATCTTATTCCGTCATCATCGAATGCCATAGAGTTGCACAACCGCTTGTCTAGAGAACCAAGAAAAACTATCTCCGCCGTTATAAACTGGTATTTTGCGAAAGATCGACAAGCCGTTACTAGGCATATTTCTTGGTCTCTGGGTGTTGTGATTGACCAGCAGAGTAAGCTTTGCCTAAAGCCTAATGGGAAGAAGCAGAATTAATTTCTGAGGCCCTTTCAACAGGTGTATATTCATCGTCAAATAGTGAAACGTAATTTATTGGGCGCTATATCATAGTAGACACTGAAGACGAAAAAAAAAAAAACAGTTTCATCCTTGCCGGCGTATTTGAGCAGAACGATTTTGGCTATCAAGCTCATTACTATAATACAACAGGCTCTTATGTTGATTTTGAGGGCCCACATGATCCTTTTGTGAAGCTTCAGCCTCTTGAATACCAAGGTCTGCCACAAAGTAAGAAGAACAATATTTGACCTCTTCAATACAATAGCCATTATTTAGGCTGATCCTCTGAAAAAATGAATTGTAATAATTATTTTTTTTTTTCAAAATCTAACTTTTTGGCTCATTCTGCTGAGAAGTAACTTTTATTTTTACATAAATATTGAACAAAAGAATTATTCTCTTATACTAATGCAACTAAAAAACTCTGTCAATATACTGTATTCTGCAGAGGGATTAACCCGCTTAATAGTAGTTTAAATCATTACTTTCGATAATCATGCCATCTTCAAACTTTCAAGTCCGTAAGTTTGAGGATTGAGAATGACAAACCTTAAACAGGCTAAGTCCAGAATTCATAGCTAAAGTAGTTATTTTAGTTTCTATTGTCTGTGCCACTGTTTAAATTCCGTGCAGGATCTTATAGTACAACATATGTGCCTTAAATCTAAGAATAGTTTACAACTTTCCCATATCTGTGTGATCAGGTAGAAGAGTACTTCAAATAATTTTATATTTTGCGCTGCATTTTGTTATTAAGATGCCACTAAAATGGGAATGCTGTGTTATCATTTTATAAACATTCCTTTTGTTGAATATCCATATTTTCTCAAATATACCATAAATTTCGTGAAGCATTTGATTTTAAGGTTTATATAATATGTAATCCTAATATGGCCCATAAATTTTGATATGAATTCAGTAAGCTTTGTGAGAAAGAAATAAGATAATGAATTGTGGTTGGGTATTTTTTTTTCATTATGTTTGTTGCTCTACCAATCCATCTGAAAAGTAATTAAGGTATCTTTATTACCCTTGATTTTTCTTGAGAAGGAACAGAGTCACTATTTGAAAATTTTTCATCAGTAGATTTGTATATGTCTACACTTCTTCTAGTGCATAAAGTCAGCTTCATAATTCTCAAATCTGTTAAGAGAAAACAGGTGTCATAAGTGTTAAAGAAATTAAATCTTTATTTCACTGCTAAAATCGCTTAACTCTTTGCTATCTGATATAGTCTTTGCCAGTTCTCTTCTGCCTTGTACAGTTTCTTTGCTATCCTATGGTTTAACTTTTGCACCTTATAACCGAAAACTTTTTGATGCTTAAGCTGTAGCTTTAAAATTAGTCAGAAGCGCATATACACAGACATCAGATTGTGTGTTTCTAGTTACTATTTCAGTGATAAAATGTAAATTTCGTATATTTAGTACTTAAGTGCATAGAATATCTATAATCTTTCGGTGTAGCATTGAGCTTCTGGAAGCAGTTGATTTTATGTTTCTCTAAATAGCTGATTCTAGTTTACTTTAACACTTTTTCTCATATGTAATAGCGTTTTATATACGTATTTGTTGTGGAAATCGGACTAAACAATAATTTATTTGGTTTACCACATATATAAAATGCCTTAATGTAGTTTAATTATTTCAGTTACTGGAGATTATTCAGACTTTTTTTTGTGATATCAGTAGAGAAAATAGCTTTTTTTGTAATAATTCAGTTGAAGATGATCTCTCCGGACAGTTATTTCTGTGCTTACCTTGTTGCTGAGTAGCAGCTACGTGTTTTGTTTTATAGATAAGTAATTTAGTATACGTTTCCTTTATGTTACTTTCTATAAACCTAAACTTTATTATTTCTCTTGATAAAAGTGTAAGGAAATTCACGCGATTTGAGTTTTTGTTAACGATTACTCATCTGTATCTTTAGTCTTGCATTTCTTTTAAACCTTTATAGGCCATTAAATCTCAAGCCTGAAATACGTCTCACAATTTTTATTTTATGATATTTTTATCTAGAATTTGTACAAAAGTACTGTGGTCTCAGCAAAGTCAAAATATTTAGTGTATGCTTAAATCTGTTCTTTTGATAGTTCCATTCTTGGAAAATGTGCTTAAGATTAGTCTGTAAATTGTGTTATTTCTTTCAGTTTTAGTTGGATATGCTTTAAAAAGAAAAAGTAATTCCGTTTTACAGAGCAAGTGTGATAAAAATTGGAAAAAAATTATTTTCGGTTTCATTAACAATTTTTAAGTATTTTGAATTGACAATTTGCATTTGGCGAGAACCAAGCCTAAGAGCTGAAAAATTAATTAGGGAATCTCTGAATCAATTTTCTTTGTTTTATAGCTGTATTTTATTACTCAAGAAAAATTGGTTACACAATAAGTTTAAAATGTTTCACTTGTTGTCAGAGGTGTATACAGAATTAATCATTGGGCGATGCCAATAAAATTTTACTCCCCCATCGGTTTTTTTCGCGATCCCTACCCGATGATTATTGAAAATTTTGACCTTAGAGGGGCATATCACCTAATCACCACCCACGAGATCAGTTTAGACTTTATGTTTGTTATTTAAATTATTAAATGTTTTTCCTTTTTTAATTTTGTATTACTGTATTTAAATTAACAAATTTTAATTGAAAATAAAAGCTGTATTGGTTTTATTAAATATTTAAGGCCAAAAACGAATATTTCTATATTCTCACATAGAATAAGAATTTTTGTGAGTTTACTGCAGCTTGTTTGGTTTATTATGTTTTGACTTACGCCATATAATTAGTTCTCACTGTTATTCCAATCTCCTGATTTCTGCATATGTTTGAAGGCTGAAACAAATTATTTATTTTCCAATAGTGAAATTACATCTGAAACATTAAATAGAATTCATTCTAACATCCCAATTTATTAATTCTAGGGATTATTGCACACGTTTGTTAATTTCAGTGAAATTTATTATCCCTGTAAGCACAAATTGGTATTTTACCTTATTTGTGTAAGTCTTAGGTTAAGTTCGTTATTGAACAAAAATTTAAAGTTTGTCTCATAATGACAATATTTTTGGCATTAATGACTTGCTTCTGTACACTAGAGACAATGAAGGTTATATGTTTGTTTTGGGCATCCTTAGTTGAACAGAAATATGAAATCGTCCTAATCTTGACAATAGTTTTTTCATTAAAGACTTTATTATTTACACTAGAGATGTTGATGGTTATGTATTAGTTATGGACCAACTTAGTTGTGATGTTATAGATTTTTTATTTCCTTTCTTGTCCAAGATTTTTTTGAGGGGGTATAAAAAAAAAAACCGCCGGGGACGGGCGCTTACAAAAAAAGCTTTGTAAAAACTTCAAAAGCTTGTTTATATGCAGATTTGCTACTTTTTACGAGTCGGACAAACTTTTTTTTGTGGTGGGGGGAACCTCCCGCCCCCTGGACACAGCCTTGATAGCTGGAGACCAATTTTATTTCTTTGAATAGTCTTAAAATCATTATTCAACTGGGCATCAATCAGCATATATGAGTCTCTCGGAATGATATCATAGTGTTGTTCAAGATTTCTTGTTCAGCAGTTGAAATTTTATCAACTATAAGTTCACTGCATCTGCATACCAGTGAAATGGCCAGACTTCTCCCAGAAGTTGGCTAGTATGGCTATGATAAGTAAGTTAAGAAAAAGATATCAAAAACTGATACTTATGGTATTGAAATTTAAAGATAAAGCAATAAGATACTCCACCAAACGGATCTTCTCATTTTAAGCAGCAAGACATACAAACCACAATGAAGATCCTTCAACCTTTTTTTGATTGACTATGGATTTTCAAAATTTGCTCATAATAAAACTTCGTAAAAAAATCAAATAAAACAATTTGTTTAGTCTGTTAAGATATTCAACAAGAAATTTAAGAAAACAGGACAAATTAAATAGTGTTTAATAGTAGAGTTGCCAACTAACACGCTTTCATATGATTTGGGTTGTACTTTGTATTAAATTTCTTTCTTTTTGACAATTTCTAGATAAAATGTTGTCTTTTATACACTTTTACAAAATGATGATAATAGAAAAGTTCTAAAGAAAAATTTGAAACTCCAAATTAAATTATTCAAACATAATTGCTCGTTGGTACTTTTCTGTGTAACGTGTACCAAATAAAATTGTCTTTCTGGTGTTTTCACTTGACAAGAATTCAATTAGCAAGCAAATAATAAAAATATTGGCTGCCTTAGATGTCAATGTAATTTTAAGATCAATCATTGGTTTTGATAAGGTAAGAATCAGTATATAATTTGCCTGCAAGAACATCTATACAAGAAGAATTACCAGAACACAACTTTTCCAGTGTTTGTCTTTAACTCTGAAACTGATAAGCTTTTACAAAAATGTTTTGCACCTGCCCAAAAAAATACCCAAGAATTTATTAGATATACAGTATATACCGCTAAAACGACCAGAAAAAACAACATAAACAACAGAAAAAAGGTTTGTTGGCTGTGGTCGCTCTCAAGGGTGAGGATAATGGTGATCAAGAAAAACAGTCTGAACCAACTTCTTATGCTCTTTTCAGTGTTATAAATTCAATTCAAATACTTCGGTTGAAATCAAAATTATTTCATTTTGTGGATTATGTCTCATTTTTCCTATGGATGAGACAATCCTCTTCGGTCAAAAGTGTTTCTAATGAATTCAAAATTAGCCCATTTTTGGCGTTTCTCTGCTTTTTTCTTAACAAAAAGAAACAAATGTCATATCTACATGCTATAACTCCCTAAGATAATCTTTTTCTGTCAAAACTGTCTAATGTCTCTAACGAGGCAAAAGAGGACATTTTTAACTACACAATTTGATCAATTCTGCTGAGTTTACCCTTGGCATTATGCATAACTCCTTTTCAACCAAAATCGCTTATGTCACACTTTTGATCATCATGCCCGAGTAGAACCTGTTATTTGAATTCTTTACAAGCCACAAAGAAAATGACTTAACTGGAGATTCTGGG
>NC_142801.1:44684571-44779571 GCF_049724085.1 Artemia sp. Qi Xiang Cuo
TTTCCCTTGAAGCTAAACAGACATTATTTATACCCGTCGCTAAAATAAGGGAATCAATTACATACAATCAATTTACAACATGGTTTGGGTGTCATAAATGATAATGGTGTGCGATTGACTCATATGTGTGTTGGCCGAGGCCTGATTGTTGATGGCTCGAGGTTTCCCCATCGGGAAATCCACAAGTATTCTTAGACTTCTCCTGATGGAGTTACAAGAAGCCAAATTGACCATCTCTTGGTCAGGAAGCAACACAGACGATGTTTGGAGGACTAGCGTTCCTTTCGTGGTGCTGGTTCGTTCTCCAATAAGTTTTCTAGCCTTATTTCTGAGGAGAGGGCAGCATCTGTTCGTGAAACATGGACCCAGATCTTGGAAAATGTGCAAAGTGTAGCTCAATACTTTTGATATTTCTAAAAAAAAGGGAACAGTGGATAAGTGATTCTTCTTGGAAGCTCATGTCGGTGAGGAAAGAAGTGAAAATTCAACTAGACTCTTGTGACCTTAGTGCCACCTCTTAAAATAAGGACTATCTTAAGAATAAGTATAAAGAAGCCCACAAGGCTGTAAAAAGATTAACTAGAGCAGATAGATGTTGCTTCCTCGAGGCAAAAGCTATTGAAATCGAGGCTACTGCTAGTAAAGGTGATACCAGGACAGTTTATCGCATAACAAAAAAAACTCACAAAAGATTTCAAAAAGCCTGCTACTGTTATTGAGTAAGCCGGGACGACTACTACACGCAAAGAAGAAATCGATAATAGATGGAATGAGTATTTCCACGAAATATTAAACTTTGCCCCTCCTGCAGACCCTGTAGACGCCCCAGATGATCGACCTTTTTTCTAATTGGATATAAGTACAGAGCCAATTAGTTCACATGAAGTAGAGACAGTACTACGTAAACTAAAGAATGAAAAAGCAGCTGGCATATACGGTATACAGCTTGAACTATTGAAATACGGTGCTGGAATGCTGGCTGAGACGCTACACCAAGTGTTAATACAGATATTGGACACTGAAGATATGCCCACAGATTGGAAGAAAGGGGTTATAGTGAAACTATTTAAGAAGGGTTGAACCGCTTATATGCAACAATAGGCGAGCCATCGCCCTACAGTCTGCAGGAAGCAAAGTCCTCTGCTGAGTACTTTTGAATCGCATCCAGACGAAAGTTGACGCCATACTCAGAGATGAACAGTATGGCTTCCGACCAATCAGGTAAAGTGCTGACTTGATCTTCCGTCTTAGAACACTTATTGAAGAATCAAATGAATGGCTGACTGAAATCATAATGACTTTCATCGATTTCTTGACGGCTTTCGACTTTGTTCTTAGAGATTCAATGTGGAAAATACTCCGCTACTGTGGCTTCCCTGATAAAATTGTCAGGATTGTAATAACGTTATATGATGAACAAATGTGTGCTGTTCGGACTGATGAAGGGGACCTGACTGAGTGGTTCTAAATCAACTCTGACGTTCGACAGGGGTGCATTCTGTCCCCAGTGCTGTTTACACTGCTTGTTGACTTCATCCTGCGTGAAACTTCATAGGTGGCATCCAGTTGAATGAAAATCGCACTTCATTTGATGCAGACTTCGCAGACGATATAACGCTCCTTTCTCACTTAAGAGAGGAGCTTCAGTACAACATAAATGAGATCTCGAAACTAGGTGAACGAATAGGTTTGGCAATAAGCACGCAAAAGACGAAAACCGTGCGCAAGAATGTGAATAAACGAACTACGTACTGAGCCGCTGACAGTTAAAGCAAAGGAAATGGAAGAGATAGAGATGTTTAGATATCTTGGGAGTTTGGTGAGCACCGATGGAAGCCCTGAGCATGAAATTGCCATACATATCGTGTACGCAGGAAGCGCCTTTGATAAGTTAAGAAACGATTAGAGAAGTGCCACTTTCTCTTTTAAGCTGAAACTGAGGCTCTTTAGTAGTAATGTCATGTTATCATTAATGTCTGATTCTTAAACCGGGGCACTGGCAAAAAAGATAAAGAAAAAAAATCAAAGGTTTTGAAAATAATGGTCTTCCACGGATTTTCGGAAGCAACTGGACGTACAAAACTACCAACTCATTCATTAGAGAAAAGACTAAACAGCCACTCGTTACTGATGAAGTCATAATTAGTCGGTGGCGATATTGGGGACACGTGGATAGAATTGGGTGCAATCGCCTGCCTCATGATGTTTGATGTTGGACTCCTCTAGGAGTTTGACGGCGCGGACGACAGAAGGCTACAATTGGACGATGCCTAGAAAAGACGCAGCGTTCTCAAGAACATCCCTTGATAATCTTTGGCTGAAGACGCTGGAGAGGTCATTGTGGATAGGCATCGTTATTGCATCATGCGCTGTCCGGCGTGGTAAGTTCTAAGTCTAAGTAACCTGTTAAAGTTCAACAATTTGACTGGGAAATTACCCAACGCTTTATTTTAGATGTTAGTAATGAAATGCAAATTGCAAAAAATACTGGAGCTCCCATTTCAAAATTGGGTTTCCTCAAAATTGGGTTGCCTGTCCGAAGGAGACTGGGAGGGGGAAAGGGCGACGCCCTTAGAAAAAGGGCGACCGCCCCCTTAGTAAGTGGGTGACGATAATGGTTAGAATTGGATGCAATCGCCTGCCTCATGATGTTTGATGTTGCACTCCTCCAGGAGTTTGACGGCGCGGACGACAGAAGGCTACAATTGGACGATGCCTAGAAAAGACGCAGCGGTTTGGGTTTCAACATGGTTTTAGTGTCATAAATGATAATGGTGTGCGATTGATTGATATGTGTGCTGGCCGAGGCCTAATTGTTGATGGCTCGTGGCTTCCCCATCGGGAAATCCTCAAGTATACTTGGACTTCCCCTGATGGAGTTACAAGAAGCCAAATTGACCATCTCTTGGTCAGGAAGCAACACAGACGATGTTTGGAGGACTAGCGTTCCTTTCATGGTGCTTATTCGTTCTCCAATAAGTTTTCTAGATTTGTTTGTGAGGAGAGGGCAACATCTCTTGGTGAAACATGGACCCAGATCTTGGAAAATATGCAAAGTGTAGCTGAATGCTTTTGATATTTCTAAAAAGAAAAGGGAACAGGGCATAAGTGATTCTTCTTGGAAGCTCAGGTCGGTGAGGAAAGAAGTGAAAATTTGACTAGACTCTTGTGACCTCAGTGCCACCTCTGAAAATAAAGACTATCTTAAGAATAAGTACAAAGAAGCCCACATTGCTGTAAAAAGGTTAACTAGAGCAGATACACGTTGCTTCCTCGTGGCAAAAGCTATTGAAGTCAAGGCTGCTGCTAGTGAAGGTGATACCAGGACAGTTTATCCCATAACCAAAAAAAAATCACAGGAGATTTTAAAAGCCTGCTACTGCTATTGAGTAAACCGGGACGACTACTACATGCAAAGAAGAAATCGATAGTAGATGGAATGAGTATTTACACGAAATATTAAACTTTGCCCCTCCTGTAGACCCTATAGACGCCCCAGATGGTCGACCTCTTTTCTAATTGGATATAAGTACAGAACCAATTAGTTCACTTGAAGTAGAGACAGTACTACGTAAACTAAAGAATGAAAAAGCAGCTGGCATAGACGGTATTCATCCTGAACTATTGAAATACGGTGCTTGAGTGCTGGCTGAGACGCTACATCAAGTGTTAATACAGATATTGGACACTGAAGATATGCCCACAGATTGGAAGAAATGGGTTATAGTGTAACTATTTAAGTAGGGTTGAACTGCTGATTGCAACAATTGGCGGGGCATCACCCTACAGTCTGCAGGAAGCAAAGTCCTCTGCCAAGTACTTTTGAATCGCATCCAGACGAAAGTTGACGCCATACTCAGAGATGAACAGTATGGCTTCCGACCAATCAGGTAAAGTGCTGACTTGATCTTCCGTCTTAGAACACTTATTGAAGAATCAAATGAATGGCTGACTGAAATCATAATGACTTTCATCGATTTCTTGAAGGCTTTCGACTTTGTTCTTAGAGATTCAATGTGGAAAATACTGCGCTACTGTGGCTTCCCTGATAAAATTGTCAGAATTATAATGGCGTTATATGATCAACAAATGTGTGCTGTTCGGACTGATGAAGGGGACCTGACTGAGTGGTTCTAAATCAACTCAGGCGTTCGACAGGGGTGCATTCTGTCCCCAGTGTTGTTTACAATACTCATTGACTTCATCCTACGGGCGTGCAACTTCATAGGTGGCATCCAGTTGAATGAAAGTCGTACTTCATTTGATGCAGACTTCACAGACGATATAACGCTCCTTTCTCACTTAATAGAGGATCTTCAGCAAATCATAAATGAGCTCTCGAAAGTAGGTGAACGAATAGGTTTGGCAATAAGCACGCAAAAGACGAAAATCATACGCAACAATGTGAACAAACCACCTGCTGAGCCACTGACAGTTAAAGCAAAGGAAATGGAAGAGATAGAGATGTTTAGATATCTTGGGAGTCTAGTGAGCACCGATGGAAGAAGCCCTGAGCATGAAATTGCCACACATATCGTGTACGCAGGAAGCGCCTCTGATAAGTTAAGAAACGATTAGAGAGGTGCCACTTTCACTTTGAAGGTGAAATTGAGGCTCTTCAATAGGAATGACCTTTTATTACTAATGTATGGTTCTGAAAGCTGGGCACGGACAAAACAGCTAGAGAAAAGAATCAGAAGTTTTGAAAATAATTGTCTTCAACGGATTTTCGGAAGCAACTGGACGTACAAAACTACCAATTCTTTCTTTAGAGAGAAGACAAAACAGCCACTCGTTACTGATGAAGTCATAAGCAGTCGGTGGCGATATTGGGGATATGTGGTTAGAATTGGGTGCAATCGCCTGCCTCATGATGTTTGATGTTGGACTCCTCCAGGAGCTTGACGGCGCGGACGACAGAAGGCTACAATTGGACGATGCCTAGAAAAGACGCAGCGTTCTCAAAAACATCCCTTGATGATCTTTGGCCGAAGACGCTGGAGAGTTCATTGTGGATAGGCATTGTTGTTGCCTTATGTGCTGTCCGGCGTGGTAAGTTCTAAGTCTAAGTAACCTGTTAAAGTTCAACAATTTGACTGGGAAATTACCCAACGCTTTACTTTAGATGTTAGTAATGAAATGCAAATTGCAAAAAATACTGGAGCTCCCAGTTCAAAATTGGGTTTCCTCAAAATTAGGTTGCCTGTCCGAAGGTGACT
Organism: Artemia sp. Qi Xiang Cuo; assembly: GCF_049724085.1. NCBI lineage: Eukaryota > Metazoa > Arthropoda > Branchiopoda > Anostraca > Artemiidae > Artemia > Artemia sp. Qi Xiang Cuo. The sequence continues at coordinate 44,689,791 of NC_142801.1, forward strand.
GGGAGGAAAAAACGTGACGCCCTTAGAAAAAGAGCGACCGCCCCCTTAGTAAAAGGACGACGATAATGCACTTTCCTATGAGACCTAGTCCTCTATTTATTTGTTCTCCTTTGTCCTCAGGTCTGTTTAAAACTAAGTATTTTCATTTTAATGAATATATTGCTACCTGTTAACACATTTTAAAATGCTTCAGTTTATTCTTCCATCGCACCATTTTCATTCAAAGTTTGCCCCTCCCCTCCGAAAAGCTATCCTGGAGGCATCCTTGCTAACTGCAAAAGATATCTCTGAAACTATTTGATTTCATGTCGAAGACATATCTTGGCGAAAACCTTATATTGTCCGGAATCTCTATGAATAATTTTATACAAATAACAATTCAACAGGGACAAATCCTTTCATTTGACAGTGAAACAGCAAAAATCGCCGGATATTTCGGTCACATATACAGGGGCCGTCATCAGTAGATAAACTCTTTTGCACGTCATTGTTATTTGTACGTCATGGAAAGGCAGTGCGGTCTTCGAAAATAATTTTATAGGATAATGTTAATGAAGAGTAAACAATTAGGGCATGTAGATTATATAACGTAGTTTTTGCCTTGATGTAGTTTTAATGTGTAGTAAATCTTTATAAATACCGATATTTGTTTTGAGACTTTTTACTTTGATGCTATTTTTGGGCCTAATCATGTAACCCAGATGCCAGTCTTCCAGCATGCTGCTGCATCCCAGTGGCAAAGAAAGTGGATCCGTATTCCAAAGGTTGCTGGTACGTATCTCCCTGAAGACGGATTTTAATAACAATTTTCATTTTTAATGTTATGCTTGTATCTACCTGTTTGTTTTTTATAGATTAATTGGTGTCATAAGTATATTAATGTAATATTACAGGTAGCATATGACCTTCACGCAGTTATGGTTCATGGTGGGGAAGCTGCTTCTGGTCACTACTGGTCTTATATTTGGGACCAAAACAGAGATACTTGGTTGAAATTCAATGACCACCTTGTTACTGAAGCCTCTTGGACTGAGCTGGAGAAAGATGCTTACGGTGGCCCTCATACCAAGGCTAGTGCCTACTGCTTAATATATGTAGATGAAAAGAAGAGAGACAATTTATTAGGTAAAAAGGTTGTATAATGTAACACTGCCATAGACATATTAAGTTGTAATAGGCGAAAGACAGTTGGAGTTATTGCAATGGTACGTGTCAGCAAAAAAAAAAAGCAAAAAGTTGTTTGAAAATGTGATTCTCAAGGTCACTTATATTTAACCTTCATTAGTGACAATAATACAATGATTTTCTCTATTTATATAGTTTCCTTGAAAAATTGTACAATGTTAATTTAATTAACAGTCTTTACATGAAATTCGTTAATCATATTGTCGTTGCCTATCCTTTTTAATGGAAAATTTTTATTTAGTTTAATCTTAGGCTGGGTATGGACTCTGGGTTTTGGTTGGGATAGACTCAAAACTGAAAATTCCATACGACGTTTACGTATGTGACAGTACTATCTGGAATAAGCTTTGTAAAGTATGGTATAAGAGAAGGTTTATATCTATAGTATGGCTTAACTAAAATACATTAGTTTTAGCTGGTTCGCTGTGCAACTAATATATACAAAATTAATATGCCAAATAAGCATTTATTATTCATAATTATTAGTTTTATGAACTACGAATCAAAGAAGAAAAATCCTTATCCTTCATCACTTTACCTAACTAGTTGCTGGATGTTCCAAATAATTCCTTTTTAAATATTTCCAAGGTGCTGGAAATAGCCCTGGGATTGGTATCCATAGTCTCTTGACCTGACACTGTTGGATCATTTTTCTATGGCCATATGAATAAGAGGATCTACGCTGTTAAAATCCAGGACCTTAGAATCCCTTTATCCGAATTATAAAATCCCTTTATTCCGTCCCCCTAGACGAGTAGGAGCAGACTTTGATAAAATCCAACAGAAACGTCCTTTGTGTCACCATAGGGGTTCACTAAATAGGCAGATAATTTTTTCGTTTTTTCTTGAAATTTTCGTTGTTCATATTTTGTATAACATACCATCTTATGGGAATTAGCACGGCAGAAATAGCTTAAATTTTGCTGTTCCTTTGCTCAAACGAATTGTTAGATTTATTCCATCCGTTGGACCTTCTTTTAAAGGAATCAACATATGATTTTAATGGAATGCCCCCCCCCCCACCGCAGAAAAACCGTTGCAGTTGAACGTACAGTGCCGAAAAAAGCTGGTTTCAAAGTTCTTTTTCGTAGTCTTTCTCTGCTTCAAGTACTCAGAGTGAGCTGTGTGCCTAGGTATTCGTTCTGTCTCCTTTGTTTGCTGTTTTTGGTGGTGCCACGGACTGTCCTGCTATCCCAGATCTCCTGGAGTATTGCCATTTGGGTGTAGGATGCCCCGACGTGGATAACCATACCGCCAATAAGATTTTGGCAAGGGTAAAATAAAAATTAGAGGATTTCAGTGTAGAATACCGTTATTATCGATACAGAGTAGGCTCAGATGAGAGACAACAGTATTAGCAAATGCTTACATAAAGAGGCAGTTATTTGGTGATGAGGCAAGACTTTTGAGCTAGTATAAATAAACATTGGTTCTAAAAAGTGAACAAAAAAAATGAGGATCTTCTCTTCGCTTATCTCGCTTTGCCTATTAATTAATGGAGTAGCTAATGGAGATATAAAGCTTGATTGACATCAATCAAGTCTTTCAAGGCTAACGGTTAATATTTCGGGGAATTTTATTTGTTCGCTTATAATAAAAGACTCTGCGGTCTTCATAGTTACATTGGTCCAATTCTACTTTGTAATATATTTTCTATTATGTGCTTGGTTTTTCAGATGCAAAATTAAAGAAAAATTGGTTCTTGTGGAAATAATTCTATTTAAAACAATATATATAAGAAGAGTATCATCAGTATAAATGTGTTAAAATAGGAGATTTTTGAAGAGTCAAAAATGTAAATATGAAACCGTAATCATTTGCGTGTCTGTCGGCCCATCATTAAAATAGACAAAAAAAGAAGGTGGGTGGAGAGGAGGTATATTATTAACTGCCTGATCTTTTTTTGCTTTTCTTTTCTCCTTCAAGAATTATAATAGTCCTGATTTTGATTTTATCTAAAAATTTTGTGGACAGATATTATTCTACCATTTTAAACTAAGTATTTAGTGAAGAATGCAATTTAAAAAAATAAATATCAACGTATAGCCTTTGGACAAAAAGGCTTCAATTTTTAAAAAAGGATGAAGCGACAATTATTGTAACGTGCTGTTTACTTGGGAGTTAAAAGCCATAAACCTAACAAAACTGAAAAGGAGGAGGAGCCTAGTTTTAATAATAAAATAACAACAATAAATAGGTAACACATATATATATGTTCTTTACTAGGTTGAAACAGCCACCATACATGTATATGTGTATTTTTATAGGGTCTAATTTTGAAGATAACTTACCTTTGGATTTAATGCAATTCGTCGAAGAAGATTCGAAAAAGCTAGAGGAAGAGTGCCAAGCATGGGATGAGAAGCAGAGGGAGGTTAGTTTTATACGTTTTTTTTTTAAATTTTGTCCTTAGAGATTGGCTTCAACTTACTTGGAAGGCTACTAGGGTACATGAACGACATTTCGATGAATAGACCTACAACCCGAATTATAGTCTGGGAAGGCTTTAAAGTTCCTACCTCCGTCCCTTCCCTATTTAATCATTAAAAGAGTGTGCAAAGGCAACTATACCTATAGTAGCCTAGATTTTTTATTTATTTTTTCTTAAGTTTGTATTTGTCGTCTTGTATGGACTGCAAGAACTGTTATATGCCCTGCTCATGGACTGCTAAATTGCCTTGTCTTTGCTAGACGGTCCCCAGGATTTGAGCTGGATTGCAAGCCAGTATTTCTTCGATTTTTATTTATGACGTTTTAAGCTCTATCTAATCTGTAATCCTTATAAATAGGGACGTAATGGAGTAAATAGGTTGAAATCGTATTTTGATGGCATCTTTTCGAGTTAATGAAAGGCCACTCTCCTTGTTTTGAATTGTTTCCTTCTTTTTTTGTGCGGTGCTGAAGCTATTGGAAATAATGCTTTAAGCAGGTTCAGTTTCTTCTGCCCGCCTCGAATCTTGTGTCCGTTTGAGTGTCCAATAAATTTGAACCTGTTAAGTAGACTATGTTTGAAATCCTGGACACAACAAATTGTTACAGCTTTAGATCGGAACTTTCTTCGTCAAAATTTAGCAATTTTAAATTATAACAAATATTAAACAAAAGATGCTGTAGGAGAATTGTTTTAATACATATCTCTTTCTTGAGGCTTCCGAGTGATTTTCTTATTGTTTTGTCGTTGCATCCTCTAATAACAGTTATGATAAAATGGATAGCTAGTCGAAGGATACCAGTCGAACGTCTGAGACGAACAAGGAAAACTGACTCTAGTAATAGAGCATATCCTTGATAAATAATTTCTTAGACTACACTGTCTTACTATTTATAGATAAAATAAAGTTAAAACGGAAATGACGGTAAAACTTTTAATTAAGATAGTGAAAAAAAGGTGTCTTGAGACACCTTTGAGGTAGACACCTTTGAGGTGTCCTTCATGATAATGTAGATCAGCATGGTGGAAGTGTAATTGAACGTAAATTGACATGCTTATACTCCCTTGTAATGCTTTGAGGCAATTAATTCAGAAGTATGAAAATGTCGGGTACGACCTCTAGGTGTTACAATGACGATATATTATGGTCTAAATGTATTTAGTTCTAATTGTAATGCTTATGAATTGTTACTAGAATATGAATTTTGACGTCAATCCAATAAAAATTGAAGCTCGAGGAAAATAATGATATGATAGTCTATGCTTGAAAACTGCATGCGGATTACCCTAGAAAAACACTTAGCCCTTCAACTCATTAAATGTAATTTTAGCTAATTGAAGTCGACTAGATATCCACTGTTGATGCAGGGTGACTTATCAAGTTGCCCAACTGGGATACGCCTATTTTTGGATTTTTTATTTTTTTTTTCAATTGTCCAATTAAGTCGGATAATGCCGAAAATAATTGGTGAAATAGTTGTTAAAATACTATTTTCGCTTTCTTGGGAAATTTTCGACTTTATAATGAAACTTTTAGTATTGAATCCAGACACTAAATTTTGTACCTTTGGAATACGTTTACAACTCCTATATTTGGTCCTTTCTTATTTTAGGGTTTAGACAATAGCAGAGACAGGTTTAGGTAGCAGTTCAGTTTAAACCTTCTTTTAAACTGATTACTATAATAACAAAATTCTTACTTCGTCATATTCAGGGAATTTTTATTTACTTGATTTTCAATTATTCTTTCACTTTTATTTGTAAATTATGCTTGTAATTGTAGCCAATGGAAGTTGATGAAACGTCCACTGTTAATGCAAGCAACGCCGAAGTATCCAATTCAGTCTTAGTATCCCTTCCACCTCAACCAGCAGAGCCTCAAATTGATTTCAATAAGTGGGAATTGGCTCCTTCTGGTTCGAATTTTAGCATCGAGCAAAGTAGTTTGGAGAAAGTTCAGGAACATCAAAAATACGAATCTGCAAGTGACATGTTTAATGCGGTAATATTTATGTTCATTTATAAATTTGTTCTTTGTTTCTATGTTGTTGTTTTTTATGTCGAATTAGAATATTAGACCTATGTTGGGTTTCACATGAAAACAAGATTTTAAAGTGCAAGCTAGTGCTTGGGAGTTGAGAACTGTTTTGATATACTTTATGGGTGCTGAATCCAAATATGCCATTAATTTTTGTTTTGTAAGGTATAGTTATTATGGAATTGAGTTCAAAATTCGAGTCATATTTCTTTTTTTAGCACTCGAACTTTTTTCAAAAAAGAAAAACTTTCAGAAAATCATTACGGGAAACCTGAACGTGTAAAAAAAAAGAAAAATCTGAACACAATTTTGGAGTTTACATGTAAAAAATATGAGATATTGTGCAACAATTAGGGCTTTTTTAAAGTCCAAAACACAAAAGAAAAATTGGAAGACTAATACGCAAAACTGTGAGTGACGCGAGGAGTGTGAACTCAGGTTTGAAATCAACAGACAAAATTCCGCAAGAATCAGTCCAGTCAATGGAAGTCGCTAGATTAAAGAGCTAATTTCTATCGAACAGTGGCATTAGGATTGAGAAGATGATAATGAACAAGATATATATATATATATATATATATATATATATATATATATATATATATATATATATATATATAAATGCTAATAATTTCACTGAAATATTTCGAGTAACTAATGATAAAGTCAATTTAAAAGTGGTAAAAAATGAGATTGGTAGTGTAAGTTTAAAAGGAAAGCCCAAAGGGTACCTTAAAGAATTTAGGATGGTCAAAAATACGTATCTAAAACTAAATTCTTTGTGTGGTAATTTACATTATGACTTAGCCTCATATTTTTAATGAACTGAAAAAGTGATTAACTGAAAAGATAATATGATAAGAGGGGCACGGAAGAAATACATCTAGAGAAAATTAGTTAGTTTGTTTTGGAATTAGATTTTCTATTATTGCTTAAAATAATAAGTTGAGAAAAGAAATCAAAATTTTCTATTTAATAAAAAAAATGACGCTGGTGCTAAGATTATAACTGTGAAAACAAACTAAAACGCAAAATTATCAGCTAGTAAAAGCTATTAAAAGCGAGCTATTTGGCCGAAGATTCCTGCTTTGCCATCATGGCCAGGAGAAGCATGTAAAAGGATAAAAAGACAAAGAAAATAGAAGCTGTGACCTCCAGAAGAAAGCTAGGTAAAATTAAAATAAAAATACGAATCAAACGAAATAAAAGAAGCCTTGGATAAATTATGTCAATTAAAATTGCTAAAAAGTGATATTTGCGAGCTGGCTAGCGAAGTTGACCTTCGCTAAATATTAAAATAGTCCCCTGGTGATTATTTAAAATCTTTACTCCCTTATTGACAATTGATTCACTCTTTAGAAGGTTATCATAAATTGGGTCAATATTTCCATAAATAGGGACACGGGTAATTTAAATATTGACCCAATTTATGATAACCTTCTAAAGAGTGAATCAATTGTCAATAAGGGAGTAAAGATTTTAAATAATCACCAGGGGACTATTTTACCTGTTAGACCAAAACGATTTGCTTCAGTAATAGCTAACAAAAGGATTATTTCGCAACTGAATAATTAAAGTAATTTACAGTTTTTTTATTTTTCTTCATTTAATCGGGTGTACATACTTAATTAAATATGTATTAGCAATTTTTCCCTACTTGTATCTTTTTGCGCCGTGTTGACATTTTTTTTTTTTTTTTTTGGTGGTGGTTTTATGGGGGGTTTTGGGCTTCTTGTTTTTTTTTTTGTGTCTTTCGTTCTTTATAAGCCTTTTTGGTATAAATGTGAAAAATCTACGGTTCTTTTTTTCTTTTGTTTTCCTTTTCTCTCCAATGGCAACATTATTGTTTGTTTTTTTTGTTTTTTTTAGAGATTTTTCTCTGTTTTTGTTTTTTGTTAATTAATATTATATTTGGAAACTTTGATGAATGTGCTAAAATATGGAAATTATAATAAAATCATTTTATTTTATTTTTTAGTCGACGGTGTTTAGTATATTTTTGCAAAGTTAGTATTACAATTGAACTAAAAGTGGTTATTGGGCTTCTACCATTTTGAAGTTGTTGTAATGAAAAAAAAATGCCTAAATTTCTATCTAGCGTGAAATAACATTTATACTTGTAGACATACGAAGAGCTTCGATAATTTCTTAAAGAGTTCAGCGCTACTAGCGGATATTAATCTTTCGTCACCTATCCCGTGAACGTAATCATTTTTTATGACACGTAATACAATCTTGCGCTTTACTGCATACTGAGAAAAAAAAACACATTGTTTTCCTTTCAAGAAAGATTGGTTTTGCATGTTTTAGACATAGAGTTCGTCCTTGGTAATGTTAATTGAATTTGACAGTGGTGTTACCTGTTTTTATTCGTGAGGAAAGTGGGGCTAATTGTAGTTAATCCGAATGGCGGTACTAATTTGAATATCTTACGTATCTGCATGAAGAAGCCTGGAGGGTGGGTTCTTTTTCTCCACGAAAATTTGTCTAAAGCCCTCCCATAGAGAAACTGGAAAAATACATCCTTTCTCACGTTTTGTAAACCCTACTATCCCCAGTTTAGATCCTCTTCATAAACCCAACCCTGAAACTTGGAATTGTTTCCCCCTACGTGCTTATAGATTCCATGTTGAACCTAAGTTTGTGTGTTCTTTATTTAGTTTTTCCAATGTGAACTTTCTGTTTACGAAAGTGTTGCTTCATCATCATCTTCACAAAGTCAAGAAGATCGACGTGTGGATAATTTTGCCTGTTACTTGGTGGCTAACGGATTTATGAAGTACATTCAGCTGGCGTGTTTAGTCATCATGAATAGATTTTTGGCATTGATATCCGCTGACGGCAACGGAGAGTGAGTTCTTAATTATTGTTTTTAGTTATTGTTTTTTAGTGAGTTCTTAATATATATATATATATATATATATATATATATATATATATATATATATATATATATATATATATATATATATATATATATATATATATATATATATATATATATATAGCCTTTTCATTTAGCTTTCTAACAATATGCAGTATGACAAAGTTTGTCTAGATTATAAAACCATAAGGCTATTTTTAAGTAGACTCGGGTGATAATAATGATGAAAAAATGTCAGGTCCAAACTTTCGAATTCCGAGCTCAGTTTACCTGTTATTTGGAATATTGAACATTTTTTTCCAACATTAATGTATGTAGCTTATTTTTTAAAGTGGCTTTTTCATTACTATTGTAAAGTCAGTTTAAAAGTTTTTCACTTAGATTCAAACAGCAGCGTTGAGGGCACCTATTTTGTGCATAGGGGACAATTGCCCCCCCATGAAATATTCAAGAGAGTGAAATAAGTCAAAGTTAAGAATTTGTTTGTTTCTCGTTGACATCTGATCCAATTTGATAGAATTTTCATTTGAGAGCCAATACTTTGGTAGCTAATGGTTTTTATGATTCTATTTTTGGATTTCTCTTAACTACAGCATATACCATTTGAATTGAAAATTTAGTGTTTTTGAGGGTCACTTTATTTTGCCACCGTCTGTGGCACATTGCAAGTGTGTATCCCTGTGTTTTGCTCTTTTTAATAGTGCTTGATAGTCCCGAAGAACTTGATATTATGCAAATCATAGTAGTTGGGTTGGGCTTTTAATGTGCAAATGTTTCAAAATTGCAAATTTGTAGCTTTTAAAATAGGTATTTTCTTCTAGGGTAGTGTGTTGCACCGCTTTTTGGCCGTATTTGGCAATAGAAGAGCTCATTTCTTTTGACGCCAGTGACATCTGTGTTTGCCACATGCACAAACTTTAAACATTTTATCTTAGAAAAAATAATATGTTTAATTGTTCAGATGGAAATAAGTTGGGAAGCTACTTAAATGATTTTTTTTAAACAAGTAATGATAACAATTGAAAGATATACGTTAATTGATAGGTGAAGGGCTAAAGTGCATTCTGCATATGCTTTTGTTGCTCTCTACGTTAAAATAAAATTCTTTGAAGTTAAAGAGCTAAAATTTACCAGTCCTAAAAGTAGTGCCTTACCCTGCATCCATAGTTTGAAAAGAAAAACCACTTCAAAACTTCTTTGACATTGACCATTATTCTGTGTCTTCTATGTTTCGTTGTATTTGCATCGTACCTTTTTTATTCTAGGCATCTTTTGTTGCTAGAAATTACAACTAATGAGTTGAGTACCCGACTGAAAGTACTTGCACCAGAAGAGGCCGACGAATTAATGTCGTTGAATAACTCTTACAAGGGATTTTTGATCGATGTTTATGCCTTTATCTATGCTGTTGAGTGTATTCAGAAATTGAGCAGGCAAGTTTTTGATAAGTGTGTTGTTTAGCGTATTAGCGCAGCTGGTGAACGTCGAAATAGCCATTTGAGTTAAAACCCTTTAATTAAAAACTTTTAAAAACTTGATTGAAGTTTACCTTGAGGATCAGTATTGTGAGTGTCAATAGATACTGCATCTCTTCCTCTGTAAATAGATTTGGTTTTCTGTTTTGTTGGGTGGGGAAACGGGATCGTATACAAGGGTAAGCGTTGTCAGTTTTTGGAAGATTCTCTTTCTTTTGGTTAGCTGAACTGTAAGAATTAGGTTCGTAACCCTTCTTTTGACTGTAGACCTAAGCAAAAGGCGAGATAGGTAATGTACGTTTTTAAATAGGTAATCTGCTTGCTTGTACGTTATTCATAGCCTCTCATCGTGATCACTTCCAGTGACTAGCAAGTTTCATGCAATCCATTGCAGTTGCTTGTTGTAAGTTCCATGATTTCTAGCCAATGGTTGTGTTAACGTCGCCCGTTAGTAACATACAACATTGTCCTGATTGTTCTTGACTGTAGAAAAGTGTTCACGGGCTAAGCATGATATTTGAACGATTTTTTCAGCACGATTATAAAACCATAAATCACACATCCAACCCAGATTTTGACATTATTGATACTTCTTCTTGATAAAAGACACTAAAGTAGAAAAATTTGAACAATCCCTTTACGTTTTATCGTTGTACGTAGCACAAAACTATTTTCGAATTTTTGAAGTATTTCGACTTTATTGCACAAGAAGCACTCTGGTGCCACACTCTAGACGGAAATAAAAAAAAACGTTTTAATTACTAATATTAACTTTACCATCGTATTAACCGTAATCTCTTATTTCGAGGCTGGTAATTCCGTGTTTTTTTTCATTTCTTTACATGGAATTAATTGAAGTTGTCTTCTCTTAACGGCTCCATAGTTTTTTTTTTCAGGAGATAACAATAAGATCAAAAATGAACGAATTGTAAAAAGTATTGTTTGCCAAATATACCAAAGTCTGTCAACAAGTAGAACCCGTTAGTTTTTCTTTTTTAATTTAGAACGGAGCAATTATCATTAAAAGAAACTAAAGGGCTTAAAATTGCTGTCTGAAGGGAGGGGGGGGGCTAAGAGGTTACTGTTCCCATGGGATTGACTTCTTTAAGAGGTGATTTTTGGGATTGCTTTGAAGAGCGGCCATCGTAAAAGTGCTGACAGTGTGATTCGTTCTTTACAAGGACTTACTAAAAAAAGAAAAAAAGAAATATTTTTTTCCTGTGTGTGATTTCATCGTGGTTGTAGCATAAAGAACGATCTTTAGATCATAGTACCCGAAAACTTAAAAACCTGTTTTGAAAAAAAAATGGCATTTAAGAGCGTCATTTTAAGTTGATTCAAGAATGGTAATTGTTATTTATGGTTGTAGCCGTAAGGTAAGTTCCTCTATAGGATTTTCGGCCATGATGGTTCCAATAGTGTACATTTTGAATTGATCTGATACCATTTTTTTTTTAGAGAGAGATTTCAGAATATTTTTTTTAGATTCCCATTTAGTTTTCATAAGAACGTTTTACTATTGAGACTAATCGAGATAGTCGTTACCATTCCTAAATCAGCTTGAAATGGCAATTTGTTCTAACTTGCCAGTTGTTGTTTTTTATGAGCTATGAACTTTTGGTTACTATTGGCCGTAGTTTGTCCAACCACGATATGTTGTTTTATCTTTGATATGACCATTTATTTTAACTGTTCGTTATAGCGTTATAGAGAGACGCCACAAGAGAGACGTAAAAGTGAATCTGTATATCTGTAGAATGAGCTTCGTGTGGCCTGTTTTCCAATGTTTTCGAAAATATTTATTATTTAACGAATAAATCTATATATCACACACAGAAAAAGTCTTCGCCTTTTTGCTAGTTGAAACCTAGTAAAGAATACGCCAAAGGGAGTAAGGTAGCAAAATCACTTAAATCTGACTTCACGCCCCAAAAAAAGCAAATTTTCAAAATATACGTGTGTTATATTATTCCTTGTCTAAAAATGCTTGTGTTGTATTCTTGTATATGAAAGTGCAGTTTTGTTAAAAATTGTATTTTATTTTAATATATTATGTTTGTTAATAACGTTATTTGTGGCTGTAATCTACCATATATGGCGTCATCTGAAAAGTATACTTGATGACCTTTCAGACAATCATCAGGTAACAAAATCAATTAATGATGATTTCACATCCCTCGTCTCTAAAGAAGATACGCGTGTTCTATCATATTGTATATGAAGATGCCGTTTTTTTTTCAAAAAATGGATTTGATTTTATTGTTATCTTTTGGGTACTCACAAAAGCACGTACATATAGCGATTTCCTTTCAAAAGAGCTTTTAAACAGCTCTCTATGAAGTTCCAGTGCCCCGCTAGTAATGGAGAAAAGGAAAAAAGAGGACATATCAGTGCTACCCATGCAAAAAAGTGATTCTCCTTGTTGTTAAAGCCAGGAGACTGTAAGTTTCCTGTTCAGGGTTTCCGGCCATGGCGATTCCAAAGGTGTACTTTTGTTTCGATTCGACTCTGTTTTTTTTTGGGTTTCAGGGTATTTTTCAAAATTGTCATAAATCTGTTTTCGGAATAACATTTTACTATTAAGACTAATCGAGATAATAGTTAACATTCCTGAATCACCTACAAATGGCAGTTTTTTCGCACTAGCCAGTTGTTTTTCACGTGATTTTTAATTTTTGGTTTCTATGGGCTATAGTTCGTTCTTTACTAGTTTACAGTTGCTGTTGTAGCCATGATAGCCATATTTTCACTTGGGTAACTCATCGCTTTTTTCAAGCTCGAAGGGGACTTGAATTTGATTATTAATTTCCCCAACTTATTTTTTCCGGCCATAGAGCCTTGTTTAGACAATGCTTTAGTCTGTTTCTCTATATTAATTTTTGAAATTAATTAACTGGTTGATCTTACTGATTTGTTGCTTCAAGAACACATGCTCATTTCAATGAGCGATTGATTGGACAAGGGTTCCTGCAACCAATTTATGCGTCGTGTCTTTTTAAGGTGATGATAGTTACTCGATTCACAACTTCCATACGTCTAGAAATAGTTGTGGTTTCACATTACCCAGAACTTGCCTGAGTTTTCTTTTTTCTGAATTTTTAATTATTTTTTTTACGATTTTTTCATGAAGGTAGAGACTCGGTGTATATAATTTTCAAAACAAAAGTAAATTCAATTTGAGCTTTAACAGAAACAAATCAAGAAAGGGATCGAAATTAAATTAAAAATGAGCAGTCCAAATCTAAAGTTCATAATCGTCCTTCAAAAAAAAGTATTCCAAACTGATCAAAAAAAGGCTAAGAATCACTGCACCATGTAATTTGATCCAGTGATTTTTCTGTCTTGATCCCAGCTTGATTTTGTAGTATTTCTAGTTTCCTATAGTCTTTTGGCTAGTTGCTCAAATAATTTGCTTGAATATCCAATTCTATGGTTTTCTTTTTAGATACGATGAGTGCATTCCCGTTTTATCGAGAGTTTACTTCGATGGGAGAGCCGATCGAGAGCTGGGAGCAAACCGACGGATACATACATCTGTGATATTTGCGTGTCTTAGAAAATCTTTACAGGTAATCTATAATTCGCCCAAGATTAGCTCAGTGTCCTTTGTGGATTAGTTTTGATGAATCCCTCATTTCATCACCTTCATTAGTAAAAAAAAAAAAATAGTAAAAAAGCACCTAAGTCTGTCGCCAATGAGCAATCAGGCTCAAGTAGCGCCCTGGAAGGAATAAATCAATTGACACCGTCAATGGCCGTAGAACTTCTAAAGAGCACAGAAGAGAATTTACAGAAGGACTTGGAGAAAACAAAAGAGAGAAAAAAAAGGCAAAACAACCCTGAAGAGAAAAATGAAAAGAATTCACCAAAGAAACAAGAGGAAACCCAAAAGAGAACCATGAGATCACCTACCGTCCAAAAACCCACTGAAGAAACTCAGAAAGAAGGAGGAAAGATAGCAACACCACAAAGGACCCTCAGTGAAGCATCCATAGGAAGCAGCAATGGAAACAACCAAGCAAAGGAAAGAAAAACAGAAGGAATAGACAACGAGGCCAACTCAAACAAAGGAAAAAGGAAAGAAATAAGAAAAAGTTTAAAATAAACATAAAATATTGATGGGCGATTTCAACTACGTAATCAGAGAAGAGGATGTACAAACGGGAAAGGGAGTGAATCTGAAAAGCAAAGTCAGTGAAGATCTAAAATTTTGATAAAAGCATATGATTTAGGAGACGCATGGATAGTAAAGAAAAAGAAAGAAAATTCTTTCACCAAAATTGGAAACCAAGGAGCAAGCAGAATTGACATGATTTATATATCAAAGGAGATAAAAAAGACTGTAAATTCTACTCAGTATGAGCATGTTTTTTTCTCTGATCCTTATGCTGTCCGAGTACTGGTAGGTGATGTAATTATGAAAACAAGCTTTGTCAGGGCTCCGTATTGGAAACTACATCCAGATACGCTCAACGACAAAGGAAATGGAGAAATAATACGAGGAAAAATCAGACAAATACTTCCTGGAAGAAAACAGAAAGAAAGCCACCTCACAACATGGATCAACTTTAAACAGGAAGTCACAAGTTTTCAAAAAGACCTACAGAAGGAAAGGGAAAGAGAACAGTTAGCCCACGAACGTTTTTTACGAAAAATCCTAAGCCAACTGAAAGATGAAATAGACCAGAAGACAGGAGATCTGTTTTTCGAATACCATGAAATAAGACGACAGTTGAAAGAAATTGAACAAGAAAAGTTTGAAAACTGGACGATAAAAATCGTTTAAACGATCTGTATGAAGATGAGCAAATAAGCCTGGTGACCATTTTGAAAGCCAAAAGGAATCGAGAAGAAAGCAGAATTGAAAAAAATCAAAAAATGCGATAGAAGGATAACAAAAAATCATGAAGAAAAAAAAGGCGGTTTATCGCTTTTTCTCCGAGATCTATAAAAGAAAAGAAGGAGGAGAGGCAAATGCTTTTGATGATTTTGAAGTAAAAAAAAATTTCTAGTGACGAAAATAAAATGTTGAGTCAGCCCATAACTGAACAAGAGCTTAAGAAAGCGTCGGGTTCTGCTAAAACAAGAAAGGCCAAGGCCGTACCCAGGATTTTTTTTTTTGGAGGGGGTTTTACTAAAAAAAAATTCGGGGGGAGGGGGGGGGGGTTACACAAAAAAACCTCAAAAAACGCATACGAAATTTGTTTATATCCATTTTTGTTATGTTTTTTACGAGTCAGACAAAAATTTCGGTGGGGGAGGGGTTCAAACCGGGTAACCCCCTCGCCCCTGGATACTGCCCTGAGAAAGGCCCCAGGAGGAGACGGTTTAAGTTATGATTTTTACAAAGTTATTTTAGTGAAATTTCGGAAATTCTGTTACTAGCAATGAACGAAATGATTCGTGAGGGAGCTATACCAGAACAGACTCTGGGGATTATCACATTAGGGCCAAAAAAGGGAGATAAACAAGGTATTGAGAACTAAAGGCCCATCTCTACTCTCCTGTGATACCCGATTATGTTCAAAAGTCCTAATGAACAGACTCAAAACCTGATAGGAGAGGTCCTGGGTGAGACCCAACACGGGGGATTAAAGGGTCGGAAAGTCCAGCATATTCTTGCTATTTTAAGGGACTTGCTCTTTTTTATTATTATTATTATTATTATTTGTTTTAATCCCAGCTCCTCTCCTCTCGGTGACATAATAATCTTTTTCACATAATTTCAAAACTTTAGTGTCACCTACACTGATTTAAAAATGACATTTATTTTTTTAATTTGTTATCCAAACAATATTGATGAAAACACACTCTGCTACTATAAATATTTAACATGATCAAAGTTTTTAAAAAGGATTATTAGCTTTCATTATCCTTTTCTGTATTTTTATCCTATATTTTCTTTTTTCCCCTTCCTTTTTTCCATTTTTTCCCCCTTTTCCCTTTTAACCCTCAACTTCATTTTACACCTATTAAAAAATAAATTCAACAAAACTACAAACTTCAAGGACTTGAAGTCCTTGCATTCTCTTTTAAGGACTTGCTCCTTAAAAGAGAAGAGCTATCAGAAAGTGATCTCAAATGGGTGTTAATAGGTGTGGATTTTATCAAAGCTTTCGATTTAGTGGTCCGTGATTTGCTTTGGAAATTGATGACGGATTCGTTTGTAGTAAATTTGTGGAATTTATTTGTGGAAGTACGTTTTGTAGTGAATTTGTGGAATTTTACAAGAATCTATACCGTCATGCAGCAGCAAAAGTTTTAGTTAACGGCAGCCTTATTGAACAACTTCCCGTCGAAATATCTCTTCGACAAGGAGGCCCAATTTCTTCGTTTTTATTCGAGATATATCTCGACCTGCTAATAAAATACATAGAAGCTAGAATAACGGATGTCAGAGTACTGACAACTGTAGTTCTCAAGTCAGAAGCTTTTATGGATGATGCCAATTTCTTTGGTGATGGAGTAAGTGACGTTAAAACAGTAATGCGAGGTCTAGAACGGTAAGAGAAAAACTATGCTGTAAGGATTCATAAAAAAAAGAGCAAGATCCTCCCTTTAGCTGAAAACCCAGAGACTTGCTGGACCAGGGACTTGGAAAAAGAGACTTGGCTAGAAGTCAGTCCATCAGTGAAGATGCTTGGAATTGAATTATCAGTTAGAGGGAACTGATGGCAAAATGCATAGGGCCCCTCCCGGAATCTATAGCAAACTAAATCGAAACTTGTATGTGGTGTTTCAGATGGGGCGGTAAGCTAGAAAAACTGAGTAAGAAGATGCGCTTTCGCCCAAAGAAATTGGGGGGTCTTTGTGTTCTGATTTTCTAAAAATTTGCTTACCCGGATGACACTCGAATTTTTAAATGGATCCCAAGTTCACTTTGAAATGACAAAGAATTGGTTGCTTCCCATACTAAACGAGCCTGCTCAACCTGATTCGGAAACAAATGCCCCAGCTTTCATAAAAGATTCAGTCCAAATATTGAAGTAACTGCAACAGAAAGGGCTTCTCATGGCACATAAGCAAGGAAATAAAAATGGAGATAACCAGACTATTAACTCCCGAAGAGGAAATTGGTTGGTATTACGCAAAAGAAAAAGGACCATTTGTAAATTTTGAAAATGCATTCAGGAATCTGCATTCATTCCTTATGTAGCCAAAAGCAAGGGAGCTTATGTTTCAAGTGACAAATATGATTTTACCACATCGAAATAGAATGTCACGTTTCTTGAAAAACGAAGATAAAAATGCTCCTTTTGTGTGGAAGTATTGGATGATGGTTTAGACCACGGGTTTGTCAAATCTAAAGAAAATAAAGGAATTTTTCAGTTTATTTTTATTTTGAGTGAAAGGTACATGATTAAGGTTCAAAGTGATGAAGAAAAGAAGAAGCTGGTGAAATTTGATATAAATTTGGAGTTATCGGTAAAAAAGAGGAATTCTCTATGTTATATTATTGGAAACATGTGCCATTGTGTGTCGAGCAGAAGAAAAAGAAAGAAAGCAGTGAGTTTGGAATATTTTAAGAGTCAAATTGAAAGGAAAATTGTATCATTAAATTCTAGTGAAGAGTGGAAAAAGGAGTGATAAAGAGAGCTTGAGTTTCTGAGTGGGGATACTGTGTGTATGAGTGAGAACAGCGTTGCCAGTTTGGTAAATGGAAATTAGATAAAAAAAATTATAGCAGCCGAAAATCCAGAATGGAGAAAATGGAAAGAAAAGGAAAAGAATGAAAATTGAATTTGGGGAAGTGTCGTCATTTCAGCTTATTTGATTCGTATATAATAGTGTGTTTATTTTATGTAATGTAAAAATAAGCTGAAATGATACTGTAATACTTTACAAAAAGGAGAAAAAAATTACTTTTTATATAAAAAAAATGACTTTCAAAGTTTTACGTGTAAGCTTTGGCAATAGTGTCGTGAATATGAAATAAAAGCTCTGCACCGAGTGACAACAAGACAAAGGAAGGTTTTTGTGAATTAATCTGTAGGGCTGCGTTGAACTTGAATATGGGTAATTCTTCTACAGTTGTAGATAATCAAGCTTTTTAATTATAATTTTGGTATATATGTCTAAACCATCTGCCGTCAATTGACAGGGGGGATACTTTTTTGGTATTTTCATTGGAAAAAAATTCATCCTTCTTAAAATTTGCATTTCTGAAGAAAAAAAAATGAGAAAAACACCATTACCATCTTGACAACTTGAGAACAACATAATGTAAATGACAACAGATTTTACTAATCGACCAAGCGTGTTGAGTTTAAGAGGGTGGACTGAGCGGAAGAAAGAAAAGAAAGAATACAGTTCAAAATTACTTTGGGGTCAGCTAGTTCAAAAATTAGAATTTGTTTCACCTTTTATTCAACTTCCCCATTCCTATTAGGTACACTAAATTTGAGTTACAACCAAAGACATTATGACACTGTTGACAGCAAATAACATTGTATTGAGCTATCTCTACGCGTCCTTTTTTTGGGCCAAATGCACTGTTTGCCATTGTACCCGGTTTACACACTAAGAAACACAAAATTCAAATGAACACCGCGTCATTATTTTCAGGATTCTCATTGGTTGTCAAAATAGTCAAAGGCATTTACATTGCTGTTATGGGAAATTTAAATTAGCTATGGTTTCTCCATGTAATTTTACTTATATTTGTAGTCTATTTAATATAATATTATTAATAATAACTAAAAAAAAAACATCGGTTGTCTTTACGAAGCATAATTTTAGGAGCTGAATGCCATCTACATTTCCAAATTTCGTGTCGGTAAAGGGTCAGATCTGCTGGCTGGGGAAATTCAGTGGTCATTAGTACCTGGTCTGGTTGTATTATCTCAGTCAAAAGCTGAAGAAGATGAAGCGGTGGTTGAACGACTTCGCGGTAGCTGGTGTGCTCTTTTGGATGGAATAGGTAAATTATTTCTTACTTAGCAAAATATTTTAAGCTTTGTGTGAAGAGAAAAAGAGTATGCAGAGCTAAACCCCTTCAGAAATGAATTCTTACCCTCTGTCCTCCTCCTTTAAAAGGAATCCTTCATTTGCGTTTGTCCTGATTTGTGCTTTGTTCGTAATTAAATAAAAAAAACAAGTTCGTTAAACTGAAAGTAAGGAGCGACATTAAAACTTAAAACGAGCAGAAATTATTTCGTATATGAAAGGGGCTGTCCCCTCTTCAGCACCTCGCTCTTTACGCTAAAGTTTTTTATTGTTTTAAAAAATTAAGTTGTGAGACAGAGTCAAACTTTAGCGTAAAGAGTGATGTGTTGTGGAGGGGATAGCCCCTTTTATATACGGAAAAATTTCTGTTCGTTCTGTAAGTTTTAATGTCGCTCCTTACTTTCAGTTGAAAAAATTGTTTTTTTATTTAATTTCTGGTTGTTTTTGAGTTAATGCAGCTTTTATTTTGGCTCGCCGTCATTGAATAAGTAAACAAAATTTGCATAAAAAATTTACTTTTCTTTTGCTTGTCTAAATGGCTGTCTCTAAATTTGGTTCTGACGTAATTTACGAATTAACTTACGTAACGAACTTCTATATTCGTATATTTTTCTTCTGGCAAAAAATACAAAGTTGCAGATTTTTGCAGAATGAGCTTGAAACCTATGTTACAGGGTTTTCTGATACGCTGAATCTGAAGGTGTGATTTTCATTAAAATTCTTTTACTTTTAGGGGATGTTTCCACCTCTTTAAAAAATCAGGTAAATTTTATCGGGCTCGTATCCTTTGATGAGTAATATTAAACTTAATAAAATTCATATATTTAGAATCAGCATTATAAACCCATTCTTTTTATACATTTATTGATATCAAAGTTCCGTTTTTAAAAGTTTCGCTAACTATTTAGCCGGATCACTTGTTTTTTTTGTAATATGTTTGTTTTATATTTTTTTTTTTTTTATTATTATGTATATGTTATTACGTATATGATGGGGTTCTCCCCTTAGTCAATACCACGCTCTTTACGTTAAAAGTTAAAAAATTGTTTCATTCACAAAGGCCGTTTAATTAGAATAGATAGCTCTCTTGAAAGCACTAAAAAAAACTGTAGCGTAAAGAGCGAGGTATTGACTTGGGGGAGAACCCCCTCATATACGTAATAATTTCTGTTCATTTTAAGTTCTAATGTTGCTCTTCACTTTCAGTTGAAAAAACTTGTTTTTTTTATTTAATTTCTGATCGTTTTTTAAATAATGCTTGGAAATACGGCGCCCCCTTCATAGAAATGTCCCTTATCCCGAAGAAACATCCTCCACGGAAAGATTCTCCCGAGTAATTCCCTCCTCCAGCCCCCCCCCCCACCAGAAAAAAAATTCTTGCTGAAAATGTCTATAGTTACCAATAAACAATACAATATTTAAGCAATGAGCAAAGTTCATAACTTTCATCCCTTCCCCTGGGAACTGGGAGAGATGAAGTCATCTTAAAAGACATATTTATTAGATTTTCGAACATGTTGAACAAAATGGCTATCTCATAATTTTAATCGGGTGATTTTGGAGAAAAAATGGGCTTGAGAGGGGGCTAAGTTGTCTTAGATTTTTTTGGTCATTTTAATTGGAAGCTAAACATTTTAATTTCAGTTCCTATAAGCCTTCTTAAAATACTCTAGGACCACTGGGGCGATACAATCACCTCTGGGGGCCGGAAAACACACACAAATAAACACGCACCCGTGATCTTTCTTCTGGCAAAAAATGCAAAAGTCCGCATTTTTGTAGATAGGAGCTTGAAACCTCTTCAGTAGGGTTCTCTGATACGCTGAATATGATGGTGTGATTTTCATTAAGGTTCTATAGCTTTTAGGGGGTCTTTCCCCCTTTTTTCGAAAATCAGCCAAATTTTCTCAGGCACGTAACTTTTGATGGGTAAGATTAAACTTGATGAAACTTATATATTTGAAATCAGAATTAAAATCTGATTCTTTTGATGTATCTATTGGTATAAAAATTTCGTATTTTAGAGTTTCGGTTACCATTGAGCCGGGTCGCTCCTTACTTACAGTTCGTTACCACGAACTGTTTGACAAGGCTACTGAAAAAAACTACCTGAAGCAACAGTTTAACAGTTCCCAATTTGAAACAAATAAAATAAATATTAAATGAACCTTGCTAGAAATGAAAAGAAATAAAAGATGAAATTAGGATAATAAAGAGGTTGTACCCCCATTTACATTTTTTTTTTTTATCGTTGGCATCAATTCAGGGGGTGGAGGGGGGGGTGGAGGGCAAGTGTATTTTTCAATATCTAGGATGGCAATTTTGTCGTTTCTTCAATGAAATATTTCCAAAAAAATATATAACCCAAAACTTTTTTTTAATAAAATCCCCCCCCCCCCCCAAAAAAAGAGCGGGCAAAATGAATTAGGAGGCAATGTCCTCTCCCTATCCCCATTGACACTGCATTTTTTTATGAGAGGAAAAGCAAGTTACCTTATCTTTTTTTATTGATATCTTTTTTTGTTAAACTAGGAATGCACAACATGATCTACGGGCTGCACACTTATGAATGATTTTTTATGGGGGGGGGGGATTAACTGGAAATAAAAGGCTGATTTTGCGGAGAACTTGGCAAATTATGAGGTACAATGAAAGGATTAACATCCTCTGATCCCAATTTGAAACAAATAAAATAAATCTTAAATGAACCTTGCTAGAAATGAAAAGAAATAAAAGATGAAATTAGGAGAATAAAGAGGTTGTACCCCCCTTTACATTTTTTTATTTTATCGTTGGCATCAATTCAGGGGGGGGAGGTGGGGGTGGAGGGCAAGTGTATTTTTCAATATCTAGGATGGCAATTTTGTCGTTTCTTCAATGAAATATTTCCAAAAAAATATATAACCCAAAACTTTTTTTTAATGAGACCCCCCCCCAAAAAAAAAAAAATGGGCAAAATGAATTAGGAGGCAATGTCCTCTCCCTATCCCCATTGACGCTGCATTTTTTTATGAGAGGAAAAGCAAGCTACCTTATCTTTTTTTATTGATATCTTTTTTTGTTAAACTAGGAATGCACAACATGATCTACGGGCTGCACCCTTATGAAGGATTTTTTATGGGGGGGGGGATTAACTTGAAATAAAAGGCTGATTTTCGAATTGAGAGGAATTTTATTGTTATTTGACTTACCAAGAGGATAAGAAAATTGATCAGCAGCAAAAAAAAAAAAAAAAAAAAAAAATGAAGTACATCTGAGGGAGGACCTTTAGAATATTACCCACAATTATAAAATAACACGTACATAGGTTTAATTACTTTTGCAGTAAGTTATATAATAATACTTAGTGAGAAATACTATGTTCACATAAGTTCTAGTTATTGTTTTTGGATAAATATGTTTTGTTTACTAT
Source organism: Artemia sp. Qi Xiang Cuo (assembly GCF_049724085.1). NCBI lineage: Eukaryota > Metazoa > Arthropoda > Branchiopoda > Anostraca > Artemiidae > Artemia > Artemia sp. Qi Xiang Cuo. The sequence goes on from NC_142801.1 coordinate 44,712,162, forward strand.
TTGTGTTTTGTTGTATTTGTAGTTACGAATATGTATAATACAACAAATGTTGCATTTGTTTTTGGCCCGTGGAAGCTTTATCTAGTGAAGTTCGGCTGTCGGCCTGTGATATACAATTGGAAAAATTTAACCATATATGTCGTAAAAACTGAACCAGTTTAGCTATTTCAGGTGGTAATTTGTAACTAGATTACAGACGAATTGTTTTTCCCTGCTCCAGAAGACGGCATTTAGACATAGTTACCACTTGTCGAATGTTTGTGGGAACGATCATCCATGTTTTGGTTATCTTGTATTGAATGCGTACCTACACATCGTCAAGCCCAAATCATATTGGCATCATGGTTATAGTTAGATCATTTTCAGGCTTTTGTACTAATTGTCTTTTAGAAAGGCAATGAGTCTGAAATGCTAGAAATATATGGTCTATAGGGCTCAAAAGTTTCGATGATTTTAAATATACATTAATTGTAAAACCGCCATCTTTTAATTCATCATCACTTCATTGGAAAAAATATGGTGGTTCCAAACAGATAGGCCTATATGATTTTATCTCATGAGCGGCGATGGCTCTCTATTTCCTGTTGTTAAAACGACACCTTTGAAGGATTGAAATAATTCAAGGGTTGAAAGAATGTGAGCATCTCCCAATACCTGTTAAAACATCTATATAGAAATAAGGAGGCATGATTTAGATAGCATCGCTATAAAAAAAAAACCTTCCTCTTCCACAAAAAACCCTTCCTCTACTTTACAACGGACTTCTGAAACCTCATCTCCAATATTGTGCAACAGTTTGACAGTCAACGTTCAAATCCCACTTGAAGAGCCTTGATTCAATCCATAGGCGTGCACGGAAAATAATTGGAAGTATAGTTGACTGTCTTTCTCTTGGTTCTCTCTACCATCTGTCGTGCTCAGTTTATGTTTCTAGGTTCTTTTCCGGGTCACTTCCATCTCCTTTCCGCTATCTCTTTAGGTTGACATCTGAACAACATAATCAAAACACCCGATCTGCTTTTGACATCCGGGTGAGACGAACACCAACGGTATGCTCGGATTTTCCCCCAGATGTGACTTGCGCTATAGAGTGGAACATGATCCCGCAAGAGCTGACATGTAAGAGCTCACTTGGGTTCTTCAAAAATAATTTAACGAAATATTTAGTGAAAGGTTAATTAATTAGAAGTTAATTTGGATTAAAACAAGTTTAGTATTTAAGATTATTTTTATTATTTTATAGTATATTAGGTGAGGTGATTTTGCTTCCGGGGGGGGGGACCCAATAGTTGGGGAAATAGTAAGTAATTGTGGAGGAGGCGTTTGGTTGTCTTGGGAGTAAAGTGAGAGCCGTTCTACATGATAGTGATGACTACTTTGCTTCGTTTTCTTTTTAAAATAAACCCCGATTGAATGAATGAATAAGCTATAGTAATATTGCCATTAGTATTACATTGCCATTAGTAATATTGAATTTGAGCTCTGTTTATATTCCAGCGGTCCATTTATAAAAATGTCAAAATTTTTGCTGTCGTGAGTAGGCGTGGTGGCTGCACATCCTATTGTACGATTGTACATTCTATTTACAATAATAAATGATTCCTAAGACCGCATTGGCTATGCATGAAAAACGGAAGAAAATTGTGACGAAAAAAACGAGGATATTCTCAGCCAGTGAAACAAGAAAGATATAAAGAAAGATTATAAATCTGCAAACATCTTGGTCGAGATCTCTGCTCGACCGTCCTCAGTGCGCTAATAAAATAATGAGGAATAAAGATAAAGAACAAAAAATTCACCGATAAAAGTCTTAAGGATAAACAATAACAAATGAACCTCAAAAAACAAAACACTAAATTTAATTTTGCTTTTTATTCTTTTTGCACTTTTGTACACTGAGGACGGTCGAGCAGAGGTCTTGACCAAAATATCCGCATACTATAATCTTTCTTTATATCTTTCTTTTTGCACTGGCTGGGAATATCCCCTTCTTTTTCTTTTTTTTTTACAAGTTCCTTCATTTTATGATACAATAATGCAGCATAAAATAACAGTTCAGCATCCAAAGTTTGAGTAGACATGTATAGAAACTTACACAATTTGTTTTGCAGGTGATGTAGCCCTTGAGAAGATATTGACGTTGATATTAGATTGTCGAGAAAGTCAGGATTTGTTAAGTCACCTTCCAAGCACACCAATAAACCGGATTGATAACCTACCCAATGTATATAAAGAAGCCCTAAATATTGTTGGTGATAAGTCATAGTACATTACAAAGACGTTTATATTTGTTTTCTTGGTTATGAGCTATATGTGAGCTATTTTGTGGAAACTGCTTAATTAGCTTCTTAATTTATAGAAAGAGTTGAGGCAGGTATGTACCTTGTTTTGTGTCTGGGCTGCACTGAATATGCAAACTACGTTCTTTTGTTGAAAATATCATGTCAATGCGTTACTTGGGCTGCAATAGTCCTACATGCGTTGTGTAACATTTTTATTAAGCTGAGGTTTATGCCCTTGCCCCTAAATTAGGTACGCTCCGTTGATTTGTGCAGTCTGGTTTTCTGTATCTCAGTTGATACTTAATATGGTGAGAGGTTTGGTCAAAACGATGATCACATTTTCTCAGCTTCGAATGCTTTAAAAACTATTTTCTTCAAAAATTATATGTTCTTAAGAGTGGATGCAAAAAAAAAAGATTTTTATTTCAGTTTTCATTCTCTTATATAAAACTTGTGTGCTGTTGTCTCAATCTTTTACATTGTTGCAGCAGATTTAAATGGGATTTTCATTCACTTTATCATGAGAATGCTAAATACCTAAGGAAAAAGAAGTATGTCTGGGGGTCATTTTGAATTGTTCGAATTTCGGCCCACAAAAAGATTTGGTGTGCATCTTGTGAGACATTTATTCTATTTGCTATGGAACTTGTTTATGAGTCATCCAATTGCTTTAACACACTGAGCCTGTCGGGACTTTTATAGATTGTATAGCTCACGTTCTGCATATAATCCCTTTTCAGGTAATGCACGTATCTTTACTTTTTGTAAATTTTAGAGGCCGTCCATTCTTATTCTGTCCGTTGTTAAATATAGGATTTTCATTAATTTTAATTTAAAAGTACTAGGAATCTCAATAAACGAAGTATTTTGGGGGATCTTTTTGAATTGCATGAAGTGGGCCCAGAGGGAAGTAGTTTGTCAATATTTTGTGTCATGTAGTCTGGTTATTAGCGAGTTTCTTTATGAACATTTAAAATTTAGAGTCATCCAACTGCTTTAATACTAAAATCTAAATATTTAATTTAGATGCAAGTGAACGAAAATATGACAATCCTTTTCAGTAAACCCTCAATGTAGGAAATGAATCCTGAACATGTGCTGATATTTATATCCTGTATTTCTGTAAACTACCTATGCTACCCACTAGATTTTACAATTTATACTGTAATAATTCGAAAGGTATTTTTTTTATATATTTAGGGGTACTAATATTTACATTTCTAACCTAAGCATTCTGCACCCGTTAGTCAGATCTGTTTTCTGTTAAAAAAAAAAATAGTGAAACACTTCTCTACTATCTTTTTTCCAACAGTACGACTAATTAAGCAAGTGTATTTATAGCCCGCAATATTACAAAAATGAATGCGGAGTGAAGAACAAATATAATATATATATATATATATATATATATATATATATATATATATATATATATATATATATATATATATATATATATATATATATATATATATATATATATATATATATATATATATATATATATATATATATATATATATATATATATAGCCTGCATAGATTACAAACAAAGTCCAGCATAAACAATATCACTATTTCCATCGATTACAAGTCGGGGAAAAAATAACCGAGAGGATCCCTGGCGCTCTCTTTTTCGAAGTATCCAAGTAAAATTCTTAGAGGTTTTGAGTTTCTCTGGATGTGTGATGTCTCTTTTTTTAAGTCGTTAAAATATTAGGAAATGTGAGTGTTGATTATTAACTTCATTTTCTCTACGTCTTGGGATTTTGAAAACAAACTCACCTCTACAAATAGGTGGCTGTTAATAGCTTTAAATAAAATAAAATATTTCCCAGATTTTTTTTTGCTCTTTGAAATTTACATCTTGTAATGTATCGCCTTTTGAACTGACGCAACGGACCAGGAAGGTATATTTAGTAAAATTTCTTAATTTTCTAATTGGTCTGATTAAAAAATTGTCAAATGTTAACAAAGTTTGAACTACTATTATTCAGTTTTAGATTTGTTTGTTTTTTACCTGTATTATTTGGAAAGTCTCAAAAGTAGTTATAGAGAGATGGATACACAGTACTAGCAATAGTAGTACAAAAATGTATTGTAAATTAGTCAGTACGACACCAAAAGGTCCCATGTGAGGGTATGCTGAAAACAATGATAACAAAACTAAAAAAGAACTATAAATAGCATTGAATTTATATAACAAAGTCTATTTTTTAAATTGTGTTTAGGGTCACGAATTAGAGGGATGATGCCATGTGCCCAATTTAATAAAGTCTGCAAGGCCATTTACAAAACTATCAAAAATATTTAAAAAAGTAAAATATATAAAGAAAGATAAGAACAAAATTACGGTGTGCAACTCACGAAGGTACCTGGATTTGATGATGCCCATTTATCTCAAAGTCAATGTAATTGCTTATAGACAAACATCACTATTCTCATGGTATATATAATCATAATAGTCATTGTATCAATTGTCATATATTTATATAATCATTTGTAATTCCCTAATAATCATTCGTAAATTACTTAAAATTAATCAAAAGTAAAAACAAATAAAGCATTAATAATATTTTTTTTCTGTGTAAAAGCAAAAAAAATTCACACAAGAGAGATACGCTAAGACTGAAAAATAAAAGAGCAACAATAGAGAAACATTAAGAGTTTCCTCGCATCCAATCTGATATGCTTAAGACCCAGACTTAAGGAATAAGTCTTTTTATAAAGTCATGTACTTGTAAATTTACGTAATTACTATTGATTTGTGGCTTATTTATTTGGTAATGAGGTCAACTGACTTCTAGATGGTTTCAAAGTGAAAACAGTCTTAGTGAAGAGGATAATAGTATTTATGTAGCCTTGGCATCACTAATGGATTATCATGCAGTCTCTGGAAAATCAGGACTCAAATAACTTTTTTCAAGCCTAAGCCTTATTTTTAGAGTGCCACTAAATATTCTAAAAGCAAAAAAGTACTAATTTTTATTCTGGTGCCGAACTTCATTGGGCGATTCTTCTTCTTTCTCTCTTTTCGTTTATAATCCACAAGGTTGTAAAAAATCATGAGAGGCGTGGCAAATTAACTGACGCAAGTCTAATTTTTAAGTACAGGAGGAGAGTTATCAGAAGATAATCAAACTTTTGATTTAAGAAACTAGGTTTTGACGTAGCTAAAATTTCAAATTAAAAATTGGTTGTTGTGTTTTTGTGTCGATTAAAAATGTAAAGTAACTATATGTTATTCAGAAATTGGTATTTATTTTGTTTAAACTGATTTTATTATATTTTCTTTTTCTTTTCTTTTTCTAATGTCTTTTTTTTCTCTTTCTTTTAAAAAACCCGAAATTATTTTCATCTTAAGTAACTTAAATGTTGTTAATAGTTTTGTACTAATATTAAATATTTAATCATCTTGACAAAGATCAAAGAGTGTATCTAAGAATCGTGGGATGATGTAAGAGAGCAAAAATAAAGTTTGAATTTTTTCACAGGAAGACTTACTCAGCAGGGGGGGGGGGGGGGTGAATCGTATAAATGTTTGTTTAGCTGAATAATGTGGCTTATTTTGTGAGGGAAATAACATTTTATTTAGGATTAATAATGTCAGATACTCCTTGTGCCGGATGTTTTCGAATATCTATTTTATCAGTTATTGCTGATTACTCTGAAACTTTTGTAAAACAAGCGAAATTTCTATAAATCACCGCTTTTTAGGAAATAAAATTCACTTGAGGACTTTAGGGGGGCACTGTTACTTATTTCTGGGAAATATGTTAGATTTTGTATTTGTCACGACTATGTGTTAGTTTCAGCTTACTGGTATTGCTGTTATAAATTCATCTTATTATTCTTATCATCATATTTTTTTTATTTTTTTTTTGTACAGTAACTTGTTTGTTAATATTCCTCTTTCTTTTCTTTAGTACCAACTATATTTTTTTTACTGTCTGATATTTGATTTTATTCTTTGTGCTCTAATTTGTTTGTCAAAAAATAAAGCTGAATTGTTGACACAGCTTCAGAGATTAGCTACTTTACAATGTTGTATTTTTATTATAATATTTGGATTAATACATTATTTCTTTTTCCGTTTTTATTGAAGTACTGATTTGTAATGAATAGAAGATTAATATGTCAAGCATTTTTTGAGGAATAAGTAGGAAATTTAATATTTTTGCCCGATAATTGCCTATCTCCCCAACCTCCTATGAAGTAAAAAATCGCTAGGATAACCTACAACTAATAGCCGTACATTTTTTATTAATGTTTGACTGGCGTTTTGAGAATATTCATTCTTCAACTATCATTAATGTTTAAGTCTTCTATCATTAGTGCATTATGTGAAGCCAAAATAGCCGGAAGCCAAACTCGCAATACACTAATAGATTCGTTCTTTGGTCGTACATTTAAAAGAAGACGTGTGGTGTAAGACGAATTTTTCTCTAAATTCGCCCTTTTAACAAGAAAGGCAATGGATCTCTGCTTTTAAGGTATTGCTTATGATGTCCACTGTTACTGCTACTACTACTAACAACTTGTTGCAGCACCATACCACCTGAGGCCAACATACGAGGGCAATTCAGAAACTAACCTCCGGTTGATTGAAAAAAATACATCAAGTTAAGTAAAAATATTTTAATATATACATCTTACAACTACATCTTTGCACTATTTTTCGACATAGTCTCCATAACGATTGAGGCACTTATCGTATCTCTTCACAAGCTTTGAAATTGCTTCTGCATAAAAATCACCCACTTGTGCCTTGAGCCAGCCTGTGACCGCATCTTTGAGCTCTTCGTCGTCATCAAACCGCTGGGACCTGAGCCATTTCTTCATATGCATGAAGAGGTGATAATCGCTTGGCGCCAGATCTGGACTATAAGGTGGATGGTTGAAAACGTCCCACTTGAAGGACTCAAGAAGGGCTGTTTTTCTGCGAGCAGAGTGAGGACGGGCGTTATCGTGGAAAATAACGATACCAGAAGTCAGCATACCACGGCGTTTGTTCTGTATAGCCCGTCGTAATGTTTTTAGTGTTTCACAGTACACGTCTTGATTAATGGTCGTCCCACGTTCCATGAATTCAACCAACAACACCCCTTTGGCATCCCAAAACACCGTTGCCATCAGTTTTCTGGCAGAAAAATCTTGCCGGGCTTTTTTTGGTTTGGTAGGTGAATCTGAATGTGCCCACATCTTTGACTGTTCTTTTGTCTCAGGGTTCACGTACTTAATCCAGGTTTCGTCACCAGTCACGATTCTTTTTAACAATGGTTCTCCTTCATCCCCATAACGTGACAGAAAGTCTGTGGAAAATGCAGAGGCCATTATTTGAGTTTTGTGGTGGTCGGTAAGAATTTTGGGCACCCATCATGCACAGAACTTACGGTAACTCAATCTTGCTGTCACTAATTTGCACAAAAGATTCTTAGAAATCTGTGGACAATCAGTAGGCAACTCCACCATTGTGAAACGTTGATTTTCACGAACTTTTGCATCAACTGTCTGAACGAGTTTGTCAGTCACCAAGGATGGTCTACCACTCCTCTCTTCATCATGAACGTCTTCTCGTCCTCTTTTAAATAAACGTACCCATTCACGGACAACTCCTTCACTCATAACTTTTGGTCCGTACACGGCACAAAGCTCACGATGAATAGCTGCTGCAGAGTATCCTTTGGCTGTAAAAAACCTTATAACAGCACGCACTTCACATTTGGTGGGATTTTCTATTGCAGCACACATTTCAAACTACCACAATAACTAAACTAGCGCAGGTACGATGTTCACTCGACTACGGCTTGATGCCGACTGACCTGCTGAGCGCGTGAATGCACAGATGGCGCGCTACTCCCCCCACTACACGCACTGTGACCAATCGGAGGTTAGTTTCTGAATTGCCCTCGTAGTTACAACGCTCCTCCTCCATCCCAATCTATTTAGAGCTTCCCTCTTTACACTCTCTCCTAAGAAGTTCTAATTCCTCTTAAATCCTTCCTTACGACCTTCTCTCATCCAATCCGGGTCAACTTGCTTTTCGTTTTGCCTTAGATGGCTGGCCAAAAAGGACGATCTTTGGTAATCTGTCACCCTTCATCTGCAGAACGTGTCGTAGCCATCTGAACCTCTCTTCCATTATAGCCCCAGAAAGCGGGTTAAAATCATATTTTTAATCCAGCTTACCGTTTGAAATAAAGTCAGTCAGTTGGGTACTCAAAACAATCTGTAGACAATTCCTTGGGGAAACGTCTCATAAACCCTCCTCCGTTTTTCGGAGCGCTAACATTTCAAGAATTGTACTTGATCACTATCGTTACTGTAGCTTCTAATATTCTAATCTGGGTTCGCAGACTTATCTTCCTATTTTTCCAAACTTTTTTCAACTGTGCAAAAACACCCTTTGCTTTGGCTATTCTACTTTTAGCATCTTCACTACGTACAACATCTTTACTAATGATTCCTACCTAGGTAAGTGGAGCTTTCCACTTGATCGCTTTTCTCGTTACCAAACATCACTTCTTCACCTTCGCTTTTTTCCCAGTCTATGTGACTGGATCTTCTTAATATGAATTTTCAACCCTATTCTTGCGCTCTGAGCTCTCAAAATATCCAAAAAATCATTCGTTTTGCTAACATTTTCATCGAGTACGCTCAAATAAGTCTAAAAAGTATCATCATACTATGCAATTTATTTCCTACAGAAATCAAGGTAATGCCTCTATAATTACCACACACTCCTTTATTACCTTTCTTGTAGAGAGTTTAATTAAAAAAATTCTGAAATCCCTAGGTAGGCCACTTTTCTTTTTCAAGAATCATATTCGTTGCCTTTAGTAATTTATCTCTGACTTCATAACTACCATATTAAAAAAAAAACTCATTTACCATACGTCAATATCTGTAGTCTTGTTATTTTTTAACCTTCTTAGCACTATCACTAATTCTTCTTCAGAGAATAAATCTTCCTTCACATCCAAAGTGTCACAAGGTTTTTCATTCTTTCTTCCATCTTTTCCTGCAACTCTACCACGGTTTAGCATATTCTCAAAATGCTCTTCCCATTGCTTTTTAATTCTTTCCTTATCACTAATTGTGGTCCCGTTCTTATCTTTAACTAGGACAAGTCCAGATTGAATATTCCCTCTCAATTTATTAACATACTTGTACAATATTTCATTTTTATGCCGCATGGCTGCATTTTTCACATCTTCAGCAATTGTATCCATGGCACTTACTTCACACCTCCTGAATTCATACTTTAATGCTTTCTCCACTTTCTTTACTTTCCTCTTATTTTCATATGATCTATCGCTCAAATAATTCTTGTATAAGCCCCTCCTCATCTCTGTTAAGCATAAAGCGTTTTAACTAATATTCCTAGCTGCATTTCTAACTTTCTTCCCTAAAACACCATCAGCGACTTAACAAACTATTTTGCTAAAGTTATTTCATCCATCTACTACACTATCAAATTTAGACTCTCCAGTTAGGTATTCCACTGTTCCTGCAAAATCTCTCTCAAATTCTCATCCTGGAGTCTACCAACGTCATAGCTTCCCGGAAGATAGTTACTCTTCTTAAATTTCGGCTTTAGATTAACACTAGGCACTACTAGATCGTTATCTTTACTTTTAACAGTATTAACAGAAGTCCTATATACCCTAGTATCTTGTATTGATCCAGTCAGTCTTTGATTTACAATAACCTAATCAATAAGGTTAGCTGTCTTACCATCATGTGAATACTTTGTTAACTTAGGGGCCATTTTATGACCAAATACTGTATGGGTTATAACTTGACTGTTATACCTACAGAATTGCAGCGGTCTGTATCCATCACTGTTTTCTTTTCCTACACTAATTTTATGTAGGCTAGGGCACCATTAATTTCAGTGTCTACCAACCATTTGCTCCTGTAGATGTAAGTCAAATTTGTCTGAGTCACTACTATCTCCATCAGTCGGCTCTACAGGGGACTGATTACTACTATGACTGATACCCGCACTTTCTCGTCCGAAGTCTAGGTCATGTTATTATTTTGCTAATCTATCAGTTTTCACTATACAGCTAAGAATTGGTAATAAGTTCTATAATTGCCTACACTTTAGTAAATTTTAGATAAATGGAATTTGGATAAATCCAGTTATAGACACTGAATCATGCATTAAATAAATCTTGGTATTAAATTCTATCCATGATTGCGGTATCTGCCGCAGCCTTATAAATAACTGACTATCCCCTAATAACCAAAAATGTAAGAATGTTTTAAGAAAAACTGCTATTATGAATTATATGATTTAAGAAATTTTTTTTAAAACATGCTTTCCATGAAAACACTAGCGCTGGGATATCAGTACGGCTGCATCTCTTGGAGTGCCTTTGGCTTTGCCACTTTTAGCCCTTTTCAACATCTGACAGCTCAAAGTGCCGATACTATTCATTGCATGTTTACACTGCAAGGGTCCAGCAGTTATTTGCTGCTCAAAACAGTTGCGATGGCTTGTGTGGATGTTTTTGAACTCCTTGAATAGTCTCAACCACAACATTATTGAATGGAAGAGCCAGGACCATTATCTTGAAAATGCTATAATGCTTGTCTCAAGCATCATTCTCAAGGTTTATATCCTCAGTATGTTTTAGCTGACGTAATGTCAGGATTAAGATTTTCTCGGAGGTCGAGTATGAATTGGCCTCACCAGTCTGCATTCTTTTCGTTTTATCCCATCCAGGGTTGCTGATTTTGTTAAGATAAGTTGATAGGGTTTTAAATAGACCCCGGCGTCACGTCGGTGCATCGACCGAATGCCGCCAACGAGAGGCCCGGTTGAACGCCGCCGAAGTGTCGCAACGCCGCCGGTGCGCCACCGCCAGCAGAGACGGCGGCGTTCGGCTGACTTTGAGGCAATTTTTTTTTACTTTGGGGCAATTCTTTATTGCATCAACAACAAAGTTGGAGGTTTTCTTTTCTCGTGTGGTTAAGTATTTTGATTTTCCTGATTAGAAATCAAGCAGGGCTTGTACTATCCCCGAATTTTCAGGGATTTCCCCGAAAATCTATGTGTCACCCCGAAAAAAAAATTTGGTTCCCCGAAAATCACCCAATCACGGTGCCATCCCTTGTGATTTATCACTAGTGACTATCCCTGCCAAATATTACTTTGTATACCACAATTCTTCACTACCCTCTTGTTCGTAAATTTTCGTCTCTTGTGTTACTTTGCATATAAACCAGACAGATACAATTGTAATATACAGTGTTCTTCATATGTTGACAAAAATATCGTCTTTATGAAATTAAATTTAAAAAAAGAAGTTTTTTAACTGAAAGCAAGGAGCGACATTAATACTGAAAGCGAACAGCAATTATTCCGTATATGAAAGGGGCTGTCCCCTCCTCAACGTCTCGCTCTTTACGCTAAAGTTTTTTAAAAGTAGAGTGGTGAAAAAGAGTCAAACCTTAGTGTAAAGAGTGAGGTGTTGAGGAGGGGACAGCTCCTTTCATATAAGGAATAATTGCTGTTCGTTTTAAGTTTTAATGTCGCTCCTTACTTTCAGCTAAAAAAAACTTGTTTTTATTTAATTTTTGATCGTTTTTCAACTAATATAGGCTCGATTTTGGCTCACGGTGCATGATAAATTAAAATACGATTTGCATATTAATTTTGGCATATTTATTCCGGATATGAAGGGTCGTCCCCTTCTCAATACCTTGCTATTTACGCTAAAGCTGTTGGCCCTTTTAAAAAAGCTTCCTATTCTGATTAAACAGCCCCTGTGTTTCAATTTTAATAAACGGTCAAAATTTAGCGTAAAGAATAAGGTATTGAGGAGGGAGCAACCTTTCATATATGGCATAATTTCTGTCTGTTTTTTAAATAATTTCGGTAAATCTGGCTTACCCTCTATGAAATATACCCCTCCTTCTCACGGAAAAAACTCCTTAAAGAAATTTCAACCAACGTAAAGTGCCCCCCCCCCCGTGTCAAAGTCCCTCCAGACAGTTCCTTCCTCGCTGAGAATCCCTCTAATCTGTAAAATGGATTGTGGATGATTCACCCTGAAAAATTCTCCTCAGAAATTTTTCATTGGATTAACACTTTAATCTATAATTGGTTGTCGATCACTCCATAAATGCCCCCTTTCGTGTAATTATTTCCCAGAAAACAAAATGCGTGCATAAAAGCCCCCGGATAATTCCCCTGGAACATCTCCATATAAAAAATTTGGCAAAGAGAATGTAAGACAATTAAAAAGATTTTCTTATAGTAATTCTGTCAAAACTCCTCATTTCCCCTGTAACATTTCCCCTAGAATATTCACTCATCAGAAATTTCCCTACCTAAGGAAGATTCTTCGCTTAGAAATCCACCCCAAGCACACCCCCCTCCCCAAAACAGGCTGTATACTTCCCAATAACAAATACTATATGTAAACAATGGACAAAGTTCACAACTTGCAGCCCTTCCCCCGGGGACTGTGGCGGGTCATTTTACACCTAAAAACATACTTATTAGATTTTTCGACTATACTGAACAAAATGACTATCTCAAAATTTCAATCCGGTGACTTTGGGGGAAAACATGAGCGTGGGAGAGGGCCTAGTTGCCCTCAATTTTTTTTGGTCATTAAAAAAGGGCACTAAAACTTTCTATTTCCGTTCGAATGAGCCCTCTCGCGATATTTTGGGACCACTGGGTAGATACTATCACCCCTGGGGAAAAAAAAACAAACAAATAAGCACACATCCTTGATTTTTCGTCTGGCAAAAAAAAACGAAATTCCACATTTTTGCATGTAGGAGCTTTGAATCCTTAGAATAGGGTTATCTAATACGCTGAATCTGATGGTGTGATTTTCATTAAGATTCTATGACTTTAGGGGGTGTTTTCCCTCTTTTTCGAAAATACGGCAAATGTTCTCAGGCTCGTAACTTTTGATGGATAGCACTTACCTTGATGAAATTTATATATTTGAAATCGGCATAAAAATCCGATTCTTTTGATATATCGATTGGGATCAAAATTGGTATACGTTTTTTAGAGTTTTGGTTACTATTGAGCTGGGTCGCTCCTTACCTACAGTTTGTTACGATAAACTGTTTGATTGAGGTTAAACCATGTCGAATGCAGTTTCCCAATTGCTATAAGATTTTTACATCAATCGTAGTCAAGAATTTTATTTTTAAGTTGAACAGAACGCATACACTATACTGGTCCAGTTGGACTTTGAAATTGATTGCCAATAGATTATTGTGACAGCTTAATCGTAAGTTTGCAGAATTTTGTTTTCTTTTGCTATTTTATATACATTTTCTTAATGTTTAATACACAATTATTGAACGCCTAATAGATTAAAGAAAATACAATTTTCTTTCTGAGAAATTTTTACCCCCCCCCTCCCCCTCCAAAAAAACCTTCTATTGAGACACAATTTAGCTATAGACTATGTAAAAGGTTGGGGAATTGAACATTGGAACGGAAGTGACCCCAAATAATATGATTTATAAGAAAATTGTATGTTATTGCCTTTAGGGGGGGGGGGGGGATATGGGGCTATAATTTTTAAATTATAATACCTTATTTTTTTTTTATTGAAAGAAGGGATGCCAAAAAGTTAATTTTTTTTTTTTTAACTTAAAGCGGAGACGGAAGAAAATGATATTGAAAATATTGAGAAGATTGAAAGATTGAAAATAAAACCCTTCTTTGAGACTCAAACATCCTAAATGTCTCTATTACAAGAACACATGTCAAAAAAGTCTTTAAGCATGTCAACTATTCATGGTAAATATAATAGCTCTTTCAAGGCTGTCTCACATGCAGTATGGAAATTCCACAAAAATGAACAAATTCTTTAAAATGGAAAGATTGCGCTAATGAAATCCAAGAGCCAAATAACACACATCAAAGACCACAGAAAAAAACAAGATCAATCGTGGCACTGGCCAACTATGGATTTTACACTTTTCAGACCTTCGAAACCGATCTCAAGAAGCCGATTTATCATTAATGCTTGTGAGTTTTTTTCAACTGATCATTGAAAATGATGGACAACTACACATACAGTCTCTTATATTTTAGTCTTTTCTACATAGATTTTTTTTTGGCCGGTGGGGGGGGGGGTAAGGATGGCTGTCGCCTGATCCTAGGTGAGTAATTGAGGTTTTGTAAAAGGCTTATGTTTACTGAGATAAGTTCATAAACTTCGGGTTTCTTGTTAATTTGTTTATTTAATAAAACCCTTTTTCTATGATTAAAACTCACAAATAAAAAAAATCGTAGTCTTTCTTCTGTTATAATAATGGATCAAAGGCTTCTATTACCAAGCGTTTTGACGGTATTAATAATTAATGTGTATAATCATTATATGAGTTTCTCAGCGCATCCATTGAAACAGAGTCAGAAACGATAAATTACATGGAAATTGCAGTTTATTTGTTTAAAGCATATACAGTATACTGTTTTGTTGACACACACATAAAGATAGGCGTATATGTAAATATATGTGAACTAGGCACGTGCTATAAGGGTCACTTTTGTGACAAACAATACTATCGCTATATCGATAGTTGTACTCGATATGTATAACAGAACATTTTATTTAAAATACACACATGCATAAGTGTTATCAACTTGGTGTAAAATATACTTTCTAAGTTGATGTAAATCTTAAACAAAGAATTACTACTTTACAGAGTATAAGTTCAGCCCAAATAAATTATAATGAGCCAAATTATAAGGATTGACATATACGTTTGTAGAAGAAGAATTTTAAATTCCCCTGTTCAGCTCTTCCTCTGCCACAGCGTCAAGATTAAAATTTCTTCTTTTTCCTTTCAAGTTTTAGGCTCATTTTGTTACACGATAACGATTTGTAATTTAGCTCATGCTTGTTTTTTCTCATTAGTGGGCTGTGGATAGTATACGTGAGCAGTGGCGCCAATCGAGGACAGGGAGAGGCGTTTGCCTCCCTAGAATCCGGAAAATACCTGTTTTTGGTATCTTCAGTGAAAAGTACCCTTTCTTGTATTTTCACAGGAAAATTTAAAAACTCAAAAATGCCCCCACCCCCAGATTTCAAAAAATACGTTTAGCCCTATTCTCAACATATTCATGAACTAGCACCACTAGACATGAGTTGATCCTGCCCCTTTTGTTTCAGCAGGATATGCACGAGACGGAAAATCATGAGCTTAGCAAATATACAACACAATTTAAACGACAGATGAATCTCTATGTACATTGCCTAAAGGGACTAATTAGGAACCAAAAACAAGAAACTATTCAGAGAAAAATAAAGGGCAGTTTAGAGCTACAAAATACATCAGATCAAGATCAGTTGATCCTTGTCAGGATTAAGGTCAAGATAAAAAGTTCAATGTAGTAAGGTGCATATGAGCCTATTCCTTAATATTATAAAAGAAAACTGACGAATCCGTGGCGGTTTTAAGTACAGTTTTACAAAATTTCGTTACGTAAAGATAGCTCACTGATTGAAACGATTTTAAGGTGAGGAATGTGCAAAAAAAGATTTCAAATTTATGCAAAGGATTTTACGGAAAATATTCAGAGTATAATCTATTTTTCTGAGTTTTTTTTTTTTTTTACATTGTGTTTAAGCATCTTCAAAAACTGGATGGCCAGTTTTAGAACCTGGAATCTGGCAACTATGACATCAAAAACGTCTTTGGATTATAAAGTATTTCAGATTTTTACAACAAACTATGTTTGGTTAAATAAGAAATAAAGGTGAGCAAAACATCATTTTTTGCAAGTGTTTCCACTTTACTTATTTCAATTATCCCTGCTGAACAAGATATGCTCACTTGATCCCTAGTGGGGTTAAAGTATGATAAGAGATTTAATGTAATAAGGTGCCTATTGCTTGATATTTCAAAACAAACCACTAGCCTTTCATCTAATAATAGCAAAATTTAATTAGCTATTATTAGAATTTCCAACTGATAAGTGTCCCAGATAAGAGTTTTATTTTAATTTGTTATTTATTGTACTTTTTTTCTTTATACTGTATATTATTCTTTTCCCGCTGCACCATCATATTAAAAAAGATCTTTTGGGATTGAGGTTACAATACCAAGAAACTAGGGCGTATCTTCAGGTCATAAGTTATAAATATCGTATTTCAAAATTCTTTTTCACGCTTTAGATTAAAATCTATGTTGTAGAATAGCCAAGCATTTTATTTGCTCAATCTTATAGAACTTTATCCAGATAAACAGATTTGATGGATAGTTGGTATTGGTTTTAGAAATTTCTATTTGGACAGGTCCAGTTAAGAAATTTATTTACGTGTGCAATAAGCTGTAAAAGGAAATCTCTACAAGCATACCACTTAAATAAAGGTTTAGCAAAACAAAAATACGGCTACGATTTTGTTGATCCTCACTAAATTCGAATCGTTGGTACCCAGGTCAGTGCACTTCGGGATTTAAAATCGGATAGCAATTTTCAAATTTTGGGACCCAAAGGCATCTAAAGCTGGAATAGGAGATTGCTAATTCTGGTAACCCAAGAATCCTGATAAACTGGATTTTAGTTCTGACAGTTGTTCAATTGGGTTTTGAGGGGAGGGGCAAAATTGTTTTCCACATTTTCCTCTTTTAGAGCGACCAGTGATACTTCGTTGCACGTTTCTGGCTCTTAGGGAAGAGGGGCTGGGGGAAGTATTACTAAATAAATAGTCGTTGCCTCTTTTCTTCCATCTATATTATTGATCTACGTTTTCGCAAAGAAGGGGCTCTTGTTAGTAATGTTCCTATTGGCACCCGTCAGGTGTACTACAATGTTACCTATATTACGTAATTGATTTTTCTGAACACCGAGATTAGGAATCGGTATACCTGATTTTAAATACCTTTTAATCTCGTGGTTACCGAAATTAGCAAGTTGCTGCCCCGACTTTAGGTTCATGCCCAGCCCGGGTGTCGAGGAATCGAATTTAGTTTTAGCGATTTTTGTTGTTTAGGAAAAAAGCTTTTTGAGTCAAAAATGAATACAGAGTGGGCTAAAGAGCCATCATTTCTTCCTTTTTTTCTGATTTTTATACCTAGTCATGTTGAGAAAATCGAAAAAAGAAAATGTTTTGTCACAAAATGTCTTCTCCGATCTTTGAAGTACTTCTCAAAACAGAAATCTGTCTTTTTTCTATTAATAGATGTTCAAATAAAGAAGAAATACTGTTTCTTTAGCCTACTGTGCATCGGATTTGTGTTTCAAAGGTTTTCTTTAAAAAAAAAAAACATATTTCTTCAGTCTTCAAATAAAATAAATACAAAGGGAATCATTTATCCTACAGCTAATACAGTTATCTAGATAAACAGACATAATGAATAGTCAGTGCCAGTTCTAGAAGTTCTTCTTGGAGACGCCCGCTCAAGAAATGTGCTGTGTACAAAAAATCTTCAAAGAATACTTTGACAGGTATGCTACTTGACGTAGTCAATGTTTTTTTTTTTGTAGGTACAACGATACTGTGCATATGATAATTACATACTGAGGAAAATATTATTTGTATTAACCTAGTCTGTTCAATTTTATTAGTTAATTTATTTCCAGTTCTCTTTATTAGGTTTCAACATTTGTTTGCAAATTTCTTTCCTATCATCGTGTCTATTTTTAAAAAAGCATTGTCTTTTGGAAAGACCCAGGAAAAACGTTATCTTTTTATCCTCGAAGAATTGTAGAAACCCCCTTCGGAACACTGTAGATCTCTGTAG
Organism: Artemia sp. Qi Xiang Cuo; assembly: GCF_049724085.1. Taxonomy (NCBI): domain Eukaryota; kingdom Metazoa; phylum Arthropoda; class Branchiopoda; order Anostraca; family Artemiidae; genus Artemia; species Artemia sp. Qi Xiang Cuo. The sequence continues at coordinate 44,730,185 of NC_142801.1, forward strand.
AACCAATATTTGAAATAATATACTACTTTTGATTAATGACAACCGATCATTTAGATTTTTTTACGGATATTGCCGCCGGTATTGAATCTTAAGGTTTCCAATACTACCTAGCCCAGAAAAGACTGCACAAAGAAGCTTGTTAAATTTCGCTAAGGTAAAATCTGGTAAAACTGCGGACAATTTCGGTAAATTTTCAAAGCTACAGTCCCCCTCCATTACTAAGGTTTCGAAATAATGACTCTGCCTTCAACAGTTAAGTCTGTTAAATTAAAAAATTTTAATTTTTAACAGATCAGAATTTAAAAATCTTGACATAATGCCTGCTATAAATTTCCAACTTAAACACAAGTCCTAGAAAGTCAAATAAACACGGCAGTCAAAACTCCAGATATGGTGATACCTTATATATACAAACATATAGGCTACTAAAAAAACACTTAAACTATATAGTTTATTCGCAATTAGTGTACTTATCTTGTCAGTTCATAAAGTAAATCCACATGATTAATCGTCAGTCGGTAAATGATATCTGAATTCTGAATCAAATCACAACAAATTGTTTAGATTTTTATTGCAAATTCGTGTATGTATGTATGAGAAACAGATAAGACTCTAATGTCATGTGGATTTAACGTGGAAAGATAGGAAAAACAATACAAAAACAGCAGCGTCTGGTGACTTCAATAAAAAGCGGAAAATTTCTAAGAGCATTGCGTAATAGTGATTGTTAATCAATATTTCTGCATGGTTAAAGCTTAAATTTCCTTGCAAGTAAGATTAACCAAAGTATTTTGTTTTCAAAAACTGCTATAACTCAGAATTTAGTCTACATAAAGAAGGTCTAAGTGGGCTTAAGAAGATCTTGGTCGATTAAGTGGTCTATCTGGCGTTAGTGCAAGAAATTGGGGTTTTTCATCATCCCCTGCATTTCAAGGTCCCTGAAAAGACAGATCTACAGCGGTTTAAGTTAATTAACCGCTTAAACATTTAATACGTCTGGAAACACCTCAAAACTAGCAAAATTACAAATCGGGTTTTTCAGTATCTTAAAGTGTAGTTAAGTAAGAAATCGATATGGAGCTAACAACTGCAACGTATGGCATTTTCAAGCTAAAAAAAAAAAAAATATGCGACGCTCGCAATAAATAACAAGCGCCCCAAATTGCGCTGGGGTTTATTTTTGATACTAGCGCCATTTTTCACGCTTATATGCATATGCTCTTTGATACATACGGCAATGCATCTAAACTCAAAATGGATCCAGATCAGAGGTGCCCTTAGTACATAGAGGCCCATATAAACAAATTTAAGAAATATCTGAGAATGGATTGTTTTATTCTGTTGATTTCATTTTAAAAATTTCACCCCTCTCCGCCTTATTTTACAATATATATTTAAACGACTTATTTTGAAAAGGTACTGGGGCATTGGACTTGTGGAAAGATAAGAGTTATGAGTCTAGGCCTGGATTTACCAATAGGCCCTCTAGGCCCGGGCCTAGGGAGGCGCAATAAATTATCTCTAGGTGATTATTTTCTTAACAGAAACTCGACTGTTGTGATTTATCATAAAAGTGCCAGGTGTACTCCACCGCAATGTTGCCTATTAACAGAAAAGTGATTTTAAAACAACAAATGAATTCCGTGGCCACTTGTAAACTGTCTGATGTCTTCGAAGAATGGCAGCTGAGAGTTCGGTATCAGCTCTCTCTGTCATTACTTTTGGCTCATCAGTTGCGTCCTGTTCAGTGTTTCCATTGTCTCCGAATTGTCGGGGATTTCCCCAAAAATCTCGCAAAAACGCTTGGGCCTAGAAACGTCAAAGCTTCAAATCCGGCCCTTTATGAGTTTGAGAGGGGAAGGTTCAACACTCCTCGTATTTGTCTTTCAACTGTTCTAGTTTTACTTATATTGACCATCCACATCATAATTGCTTATTTTATTATTTGCACTTGTTAAAGTTTACGTTTGTCTGTTGTCCACTAATCCGAACAAGAAATCAGAATAGGAAAAGAAGAACAATTTGGAGAAATCCTTACCGTACATAGCAGTTCTTACGTTTTCAAAGTTATCTATTTCTTTTTCTACAAAACTGTTTCGTTTTTTTTGTCAGCTTAAAATCAATCTATTGTAACTCTAATCCAAAGGATGTTGTAAAACCTCCTGAAGACGTATTTTCAATCGTCCCAGTAAACATATTTATTGTATTGACAGCAACAAGCCCTTTGTGCTTTTACCGATTTTCCACTTAAATAATTTGATACGCATATAATGTGAACAAAACGCCAAGCAGACATCTAAGATAAAACATTCTTGTTCTAACTTCCTTATGATCTGACATTGTCTTTGTTGCATATTACGGTAAACAAAAAGCACTCTTAATTCATAAATACAAAACAACGTAATATTTGTATTCACATAGCAGCTTTTTTTTATAAGTTTTACCCAATAGAACCTTGATGCCAACCTAGTAGTCAATACTGGTACTCATTTTTAGCTTTAGGATAATTTCTCAGAATAATCGTGTTCGTGTTCACTACTAGATCAGTCTGGATCATATGGAAAAATAGCTAATTTGTCACTGGGAACTGCAGATAACTATCTAGTTTGATTTCAATCCTTCTATATTTAACTGCATTGCTCGATGTTAATTCCTGTAGATGCTTGTAAAGTTATATTCACAAGATAATCGTTCGAAATTGTTAAGTCCTTTAGACACCCAATAAAACCATGATGAAGTCTACCACTGGTTGCATGGTAAATGTCACTGTGACCGCCTGAAAATAGAATAGGTTTGGACATTGTCATGTAGAACTCTTCGCTACTACCATTTAATGCTTTAGCACTACATTGTTACTCGTGTTAAAACAACATTTAAATGACTGAAAGTGGCGTCAATTTAAGGGTGAGGAAGGTGTTTTTTGGCCCCTCCCCGTAGATTTTTAAAAAATACATCGTTTCAGTATTTTAATTTAAAAAAAAGCTTTTTTCATTACTTTCATTGGAAAAATTCAAAAAAACAACACTATCCCCATCCCCCCAAGATCTCGAAAATATACTAAGCCCCTCCCCCCGCCTAATTTTCGTGAATTGACGCCACTCTTTCTTACACATTCCTCCCCACATAGTTTCTTAGTTAATGAGACTGTTTCATTAACTACACAGTTTCACTGGCTATATTGCAGCAAATAGCTCCCCACACACAAAATCACTTATGCAGAACAAAAGTATTTTCTGTGCTTAGGTCAGAAACAACCCACCAAAATATATTTACGTTACACAATCATTAATCTCATAAAGAAACACGTTCTTCATACGACGTAAGGATTCTTGAAACGACATACTATTTATAATATGCTATAAAAAGGAAGTGAAATGAAATTACGAAGCCATGTCAATTATAAAGCCTTCTTCCTAGAGAAATGATACTCTTTGAGGTAAATATAGCAGAAAAACTGAAATTGCTTTGCACTTATGATGCAGTGTTGACCTCAGGTAGCTGAAGACTGCAATAACTTATATGCAGGAGTCGTAGTATTATAATGTTAATTTTGTTCCTGGTGCATCCGGAAAAGGCCAAGTCAAATCCCAGTTTAATGATGTATTGAACTTTTAGTTAAGTGAAAATAATCATTAGTCTTATATCCATGTTATATCTGAGATGTTTCAAAATTCTTTAAAGTTATGGGGAGAGTAATTTTATACGTAGTATGGTGTATTCCTGACTGTTGCGATAGTTGTGTACTGCATTGTTGGGCTCAGGCGTTTTGTCTCTGTCTCAAATCTTCACCAGGGATATCCTGAGTGTACCTCAAAATTGTGGAAGGATAGATCTTCCTTGAATAGCCAAGCTCGGTTTGATGACACTAACGCACCGGGGAAACTGATTCAGGGACCTTCAAGTAACAAAATCATCATGTAATTCCAAAAACAAGGATCAAAAATCTAAAACCAGTGCTAGGACGTTCCCAGAAGGCTAAACGTCAAAGTTATCAGCAACCAAAGAGAAAATTCGGCTGAATAGTCCCACATTGATGGTTAAGTCGACAAAAGGAATTTAAGAGCTGCAACTTGGAATGCACGTTCTATACAGCTTTGTAAAAATATTTCAATACATATGTTGTGCCAAATCCTTTGCCTGATCATTTCTTTGTGATATAACTAAAAAAAGCTTTTTGAATCTACCCAGAGTCAGGACTTTTTAGTGACTGTCTGCAGAGTCAGGGACGCCATAAAAAAAGTTAAAAGGAAATACTCAAAGGGAGATGATGATATATACATGGTTTGTAGTTAGTGAATGGGAGTCCTAACTGAGGACTCCTATAAAGTTAGGTGTTTGAGTACCTAACTTTATTCTATCAACTGATAACTTCGTGCGATCTATTGCTTGGCTCGCTTTACTTTGATATTATCACTGCAGTTAAAAAAATATAAATGGTAAGGATGCACCTCAATGTGTTTCATGTCATCCAATTAGGCATCTCAATGTATTTCATGTAAGTCAATCATTATTGCATTGGTTCTATGTAAAATGCTTGAGTAATTAGTTATGGATGAGATAGACGGAGTGTGTTGCACGCCCATCAACTAGTCTCGTGGCTGGTCCACTAGTCCACGTAGTTTTCGTGGCTGGTGTTGAAAATTTTAAGGGAAAATTAAGGTGTGCCTGTGGAATTAGTTGAAAATTCTCTATGATATTATCCTGGTCCTTCTTAACCGTTTTAAAACAAAATGTATTGAAGGCATATAACTTTTGGGGAGGCAACGCTAAAGCACTGCCCCTTTATGAACAGTTGAAGCTCAGTATGTGGTTAAACCTAGTTTTCTGCATCTTGGTCTGGATTTGTGAGTGAAATTTAATTGATTCTTTTTCTCGCTTTGAAAAAAATTTTGCGGCGGTTAAAAAAAACAAATGAGAAAATTGACCTCTCTTTTAATGAGACCAAAACTGATTTTATTGCTTTTAATCGTTGTAGGAGCAACGCTGTCCCGAGAACAGGTCAGATGAAACCGAGCAAAATTCGGTGACAATGATATAAAACCGCCATTCAGCATAGCTTATTGTGGCCTACATATTGTTTGTGATGTTAGATCAAAACACTTTGTTAATCGATGATTTTGTTCAAAATTTCAAAAATGTTTACGGTGTGCTTGCATCTTCGGGGGTTCCTTAGAGCTGACAGATTTGAGCCCAATTGTTTTTGGCGAACAATTTTGGCAAATAATCACGATTTACAAATCGTGAATCAGGCACAATTACATACCGTAGCGAATGAGTCAAAGGGGAGCAGGTCTTTTCCAACAAATTTATTGCTCTTTAAAACCTTTAATTGCTTTTGCTTGTAAATAATACCCATCTTATGAAACAAAGAAGAAAAATAATAATATATGTAAAACAAAATCAAATAGCCGAGAAAAAACGAGGGTAGTGTCAGCAAGTGGAACAATGTGAAGCGAAAACAAGCCGATATTTTGACAAGGACCTCCGCCAAGTCGTGCTCTGTGGTAAGAAAAAAAAATCAAAAAAAAATCTAACCTTTCGAAGTAAACTACACAAGAGACAAATATACATTTGTCTCTTGTGTCGTTTACTTCAAAAGGTTAGATTTTGTTGTTTTTTTTTTGTTTTTTTTTTCTTAGCACTGAGGACGACTTGGGGGAGGTCCTTTTCGAAATATCTGCTTATTTTCGCTTCTTATTGTTCCACTTGCTGACAGTAACCTCGTTTTTTCGGCTATTTGATTTTTCTTCTTTGTTTCATACGCCATGTACAGCCAGTTTGGTCTTAAAATGTATTTAAATAATACCAATGTTTTTTGTTTATTTTTTAAAGATTATTTGGCTCCGTTAAGGCGCGTTAATAAGAGGGAAGGCCGAGTCGTGTATTTTTTGCGATTCCATTCATAATTTTCATCATAAATCCCCTGCTTTTGGCGTAAGAAAGTTAACCTCTCTTCGCCACAAATAAATTTTACGTAAGCCCTTGTATCTGCTAGTTAGACTAGTTTATATGGTTATTTTTACTCCTTATATATTTCAACTGCAGATGTATCAGTATTAATAACACCAATAATCTCCGCTTACAACTAAGATGCGGGAAATTTTGACGATCATGTAGAAATTCCTATTTAGTTTAAGCTTGAATTATAATGCACAAGTCTCGTTTATTTTTCCGATTCAAGCCCAAGTTTAAATAGTCATTAGCCCATAATGTATAATCTTCCACTTATTTTCCTAATTCAAACCCAGGTCATCCAGCCAGAAAATTGAATTCTTTGCGCTTTCTTTTCAAACCTGGAGCTGACAAGCGGACAAAGATTTAGTTAAATCTTCTTCCTCTTCTCCTACATATACAACCAAAGGACAAATTATTAGAGCTTCGTCAGTTTTGCTTCAATTGATGTTGAACTTATATAATGCGTTTGAATCCTTCCGGGACATCGCAGATGGATTTGAAGATATATTGTGATTCGTCTGAGTTTTGGTTATATCTTCTTCTTGCGGTCGATCTTCGGAGATTTCTTCTTGGAAAAAAATTCGGTTAGTTTAGGGTGCTAATAAAGAGTTTTCATTATTGAAATCGTGCATGTAAAAACATGTGGTCGAAGGTGTCTTGTCACTGATCAGGTAAGATATACAGTGTGGGTAGATATGATGCTAACCATAGGTTTATCACATTAATTTGTCTTTCTGCTAATAGGAAACGGGGGCGGCATTAGTTTTGTTTATATTGCTGCCAACTTCTTGCTTCCCCAGCTCTGGAAGAAACAAGTTTTCGAACAAAAAAGGATAAAGAGAAGGAAATGGTCGTGCACCAGCACGTCAGTTCTCTGGTAACTCGCGCTAAATTCTTGTCACTGAGAAAGTAATTTATTTGAAGTTTAATAACGGTAAATTGTACCTTTTGATTCGACTTACCACGTAAAAAACGTGAATTAAAGTTGATATTTCCTTTTTCTTTTTTTCATATGCCCCCCCCCCCCCGCGATGGTATGCAATACAATACTTTTTACATGTTTTTTAAGATCATATTTAAAAATTGGTAAATTTTTTTTGCAGAAATAAGAATTTATGAGGTTTTAATCCTAAGTATATTCATAAGGAAGAATACCTAGGTACAATCCTGTATTAACATCTAGTCTCTTTAGTTTTCCTTCAGAATATCCAGTATTTGTTTGGCCATCATCAACAATAAGCCATCCTTGCTGGTTTGTCCTGAAACAAAGAGATATCTAAACAATCAAAAATTGCCTTGTCTTCAGTTGTTTGAATATAATTTATAATTATTTTAATTGTTAATCCAGGCTCAACGTTGCATTGCGTTAAGATGTATGCTACGTATGTAAGCTAATTTGTTTTTGGCGAACATTATTTGATGTAGATCAAGAACAAGTAACCAATGTGAAGCGAACATTAAGACGAAATAAGTGGATAAATAGACATGAATTACAAATTATACCAACGCGTCTTTTTGTTAAACAATGAAAAAAGAGTAGTAACCAAGGTACTATTTTGCTTACGCCCCTGTACCAAACAGGTTTCTGGTAGGTATAATCTGGTTTGGTGGGTACAATCTGGTTTGGTGGGTATAGTCTGGTTTGATGGGTATAGTCTGGTTTGGCTTTTCGAAAATATTCAGAACTTACTCAAATCGATGTCTTGATTTGCTTGGAGGTACAGCAATTTCAATTTTATTTGACAAGGCATTACACCTTTTCAAATTTAGTGAGTATAATTTGACTGATGGTTGGGATTTGAATAAAAGGACTAGTTTTCTTTAAATTTTTTTTTTAGCATTTGCAAAAAAGGGGTAATTAGTGATTGGAAAATTTTTTAATGCTTTTACAATCGGGAAATGTTTGATTAACCTTTGCAAAAAAAGGGGTAATGGGATTTGCGAATTGGAGTAGATGGGGTAATTGTGTACTGTATAATACACAAGTGATGTTTTGGAGAGTATTGTCAATTTAAAATAGTTTTAGAAATAAAAAAAAATTTCAACAAGAAATGGCTGAAAAGTGTTTTGAGGGAGATGGGTTGCATGGAGGGTAGAGCTGCACGAGGGTTCAGTTAAAGGGGGTACAGTTACACGGGGGTTTAGTTAAATTTTCGTCTGAAAAATATGAGTTCACACTTAAAAAGTTCTATTAAGAGCTATTTTTATGGAAATGATTCATTTTTGAACCAAAACTACACTTTTCTGACTGAAGATACACATTTGAATCAGAAAAAGTGAAAATGTAGACAACTGAAACAGAGAAGTGTGTTTTGACTGTATTTTCTAGAAATGGTTCATGTCTTTAGCAAAGTTAGCCATAGCTAGTTGAAACTCTGCATAAATATTTTCATTTTTAGCCTAATTGCGTAGGTGCTAAAGGAACATTGAACATTTTTTCTGATTTTGTGTGTTTTAGCAAGAAAATATCTGTTCTTTATCAAACGGAGACATAGCTATTTAAAACTCTGCATAAATCTTTACATTTTATAGTATAAGTGCGAAGCAACTAAGGGAATATTTAGCATTTTTTCAGATTTTGTGTGTTGTAGAAAGACAATAGATTGTGTTTAGCAAACAAATCCGTGGTTAGTTGGACATCTAAACATTTATCTTCATATTTATCATAACTGCGTAGGTACTAAAGGAACATTGAACATTTTTTCTGATTTTGTGTGTTTTTGCAAGAAAATAACTGGTCTTTAGCAAACTTAGCCATAGCTAGTTGAAACTCTGCATAAATATCTTCATTTTTAACCTAATTGCGTAGGTACTAAAGGCACATTGAACATTTTTTCTGATTTTGTGTGTTTTCACAAGAAAATAGCTGGTCTTTAGCAAACTTAGCCATAGCTAGTTGAAACTCTGCATAAATATCTTCATTTTTTAGCCTTATTGCGAAGGTACTAAAGGAACATTGAACATTTTTTCTGATTTTGTGTGTTTTGGCAAGAAAATAGCTGATCTTTAGCAAACTTAGCCATAGCTAGTTGAAACTCTGCATAAATATCTTCATTTTTAGCCTAATTGCGTAGGTACTAAAGGAACATTGAACATTTTTTCTGATTTTGTGTGTTTTCGCAAGAAAATAGCTTGTCTTTAGCAAACTTAGCCATAGCTAGTTGAAACTCTGCATAAATATCTTCATTTTTAGCCTAATTGCGTAGCTACTAAAAGAACATTTTTTTTGTATCTATTGGTATCAATATTCCCTTTTTTAGAGTTTGGGTTACTATTGAGCCTTACGTGCCTGAAATCATGAATTAGAATATCTAATTAGCTGTTTGGGTTTTCAGACACAGTGTTTTAGATGTTCATTGGTGTTAGGTTCCTGGAGGTTTTTATGACTCCTCCCTCCAATGAATTCAGATGGTTTTAGGACTCATCCCCCTAGCCATAACTACATTCAACCTTGAGTGAAGATATAAAAGTTTGATGGAGTATTTTTCTACTTAACAACTACATTAATAACTTCCAAGATGATGGGACTGTATGACACAGAATTTATCAGTTACCGAGAGTTCAATGACTCCTCCCTGCAATGACTTCCAAGGGTTTTATGACTCCTCCTCACACGAGGTTACGTGCGCGCACGTAACCTCGTCTAAATTAACCTTAAAAAAATGAAATAAAGCTATGTCGACTTTGCACATTTTATTCAACGTATCCAAGACAGTGCTGGAAAGGAGCAGTCCTGTCGACGTTGGGAGGATGTTTCCCCCATTGTTCGATAATCAGGCACTTTTCTCAACCTCTTTTCTCATGGTGATAGCTTTTGACTGAAAACACTAACATCAAAACTTAAACGGTCCGAAATAGAGGCTGTTTCAAAAGATTTAGCTAAAAACCAGTCTGGTTGAAAACGTGGAGTTTTCGTACTGCTCACTTTTTTGCAATGTGTAGGAACCGGTGGGGAATCCCCGCTCATTTGGAAAGGTCCCAAGGAAAGGCAAGCAAATAGCATGTAGTTTCAAAACGTGTTTAATCACGTTTCTTGAATGAAGTATCTGTACTGTATATTCAAGAGGTGAAATCAATAAAGAGCTTGTTACTTACTTACAAATATTTTCATAATTTCTTGAATGAAATTTCCGTATTGTGTATCCAAGAGTAGACTTCAAGAAAGAAATTGTTACTTACTGAGAATTTTTTCATAATTTCTTGAATTAAATTTCTACATCGTGTAGATAAGTGAAAATTGTTTGTGATAAAGAGAAAAAGAAAAAAAAAGTTACTTGCGATTTTTTTCATAAATTATTGAATGAGGTATCTGTACTGTATATCCAAGAGGTATTGTGTATCCAAGAGTTGACTTCAAGAAAGAAATTGTTACTTACTGAGAATTTTTTCATAATTTCTTGAATTAAATTTCTACATCGTGTATCTAAGTCATGAAATTCTTGAATGAAATTTCCATATTGTGTATCCAAGAGTTGACTTCAAGAAAGAAATTGTTACTTACTGAGAATTTTCTCATAATTTCTTGAATTAAATTTCTATATTGTGTAGCTAAGTGAAAATTGTTTGTGATAAAGAGAAAAAAAAAAGTTATTTACTTGCGATTTTCATAATTTCTTGAATGAAGTATCTGTACTGTATATCCAAGAGGTGAAATCAAAAAAGAGTTTGTTACTTACTTACAAATATTTTCATACTTTCTTGAATGAAATTTCCGTATTTTGTATCCAAGAGTTGACTTCAAGAAAGAAATTGTTACTTACTGAGAATTTTTTCATAATTTCTTGAATTAAATTTCTACATCGTATATCTAAGTCGTGAAAACAATAAAGAGTTTGTTACTTACTTAGAATTTTGTCATAATTTCTTGAATGAAATGTCTTTTTTTATCCAGCAGGTGAATTCAAGAAAGAATTTGCTACTTACTTACAATTTTTTCATAATTTCTTTAATGAAATTTCTGTATTGTGTATCAAAGAGGTGACTTCAAGAAAGAATTTGTTACTTACTTACAATTTTTTCATAATTTCTTTAATGAAATTTCTGCATTGTGTATCCAAGAGGTGACTTCAAGAAAGAATTTGTTACTTACTTATAATTTTTTCATAATTTCTTAAATGAAATTTCCGTATTGTGTATCCAAGAGTTGAATTCAAGAAAGAAATTGTTACTTACTGAGAATTTTTTCATAATTTCTTGAATTAAATTTCTACATCGTGTATCTAAGTCATGAAAACAATAAAGAGTTTGTTACTTACTTGGAATTTTTTCATAATTTCTTGAACAAAATGTTTTTTTTTTGTTTATCCAGCAGGTGAATTCAAGAAAGAATTTGCTACTTACTTACAATTTTTTTTTTCGTAATTTATTTAATGAAATGCCCTTTTTATTTAACCAGAGGGCGAATTCAAGAAGGAATTTGCTACTTACTTACAATTTTTTATAATTTCTTAAATGAAATTTATGCATTGTGTATCCATGAAGTAACTTCAAGAAAGAGTTTGTTGCTTACTTAGAATTTTGTCATAATTTCTTGAATGAAATGTTTTTTTTATTTATCCAGTAGGCGAATTCAAGAAAGAATTTGCTACTTACTTACAATTTTGATAATTTCTTAAATGAAATTTTTGCATTGTGTATACAAGAGGTGACCTCAAGAATGAGTGTGTTACCTATTTACAATTCCTTCATAATTTCTTGAATGAAATTTCATTATTGTGTATCCAATATGTGAAAACAATAAAGACTTTATTACTTACTTGCGATTTTTATTATGATTTCTTGAATTAAATATCTGTATTGCGTCCAGGAAGCGAATTCAAGAAAGCTATTGTTACTTACTTACAATTTCTTCATAATTTAATGAAATGAATAAAACTATTCTAAAGAATAAAGACGGGTTAAGCTTAAAGATATTTATTTCTCAGTTCCTGACCAGTATTATTAGGTGGTGTAATCACTCTATCGTAGAATCCCAGTCTGTTTATACAACGTGATGTAGTACTCCATAAGCTTTTATCATACTCAAACATATTATAGTTCACTATCCAGTGATAACAGTCAATTTCTTCGAGATCCATAGACAATAATAAATATGCACATTCAAATATAACACCACAAGATAATTTTTCAAACCGATAAATTCTGTGTCATACAGTCCTATCATCTTGGAAGTTATTAATGTAGTTGTTAAGTAGAAAAATACTTCATCAAACATTTATATCTTCGCTCAAGGTTGAATGGAGTTATGGCTAGGGGGATGAGTCCTAAAACCATCTGAATTCATTGTGAGGAGGAGTCATAAAACCCTTGGAAGTCATTGCGGGGAGGAGTCATTGAACTCAAGGTAACTGATAAATTCTGTGTCATACAGTTCCATCATCTTGGAAGTTATTAATGTAGTTGTTAAGTAGAAAAATACTTCATCAAACTTTTATATCTTCGCTCAAGGTTGAATGGAGTTATGGCTAGGGTGATGAGTCCTAAAACCATCTGAATTCATTGGAGGGAGGAGTCATAAAACCCTCCAGGGACCTAACACCCATGAATATCTTAAAAACTATGTCTGAAAACCCAAACAGCTAATTAAATATTCTAATTCATGATTTCAGGCACGTAAGGCTCAATAGTAACCGAAACTCTAAAAAACGGAATATCGATACCAATAGATACAACAAAAATGTTCCTTTAGTACCTACGCAATTAGGCTAAAAAATGAAGATATTTATGCAGAGTTTCAACTAGCTATGGCTAAGTTTGCTAAAGACCAGCTATTTTCTTGCGAAAACACACAAAATCAGAAAAAAATGTTCAGTATTCCTTTAGTACCTACGCAATTAAGCTAAAAATGAAGATATTTATGCATAGTTTCAACTAGCTATGGCTAAGTTTGCTATAGACCAGCTATTTTCTTGCAAAAACACACAAAATCAGAAAAAAATTTTCAATTTTCCTTTAGTACCTACGCCATTATGCAAAAAAATGAATATACCTATGCAGAGTTTCAACTAGCTATGGCTAAGTTTGCTAAAGACCAACTATTTCCTTGCGAAAACACACAAAATCGGAAAAAAATTTTCAATGATACTTAAGTATCTAGGCAATTAGGCTAAAAATGAAGATATTTATGCAGAGTTTCAACTAGCTATGGCTAAGTTTGCTAAAGACCAGTTATTATCTTGCTAAAACACACAAAATCAGAAAAAATTTTCAATGTTCCTTTAGTTCCTACGAAATTATTCTAAAAATTAAGATATTTAAGAAGCTTTACTTCGATAAATGGATATTATTTCTCAATAAAATTTATTTTCTTGATAAAACACACAAAATCAGAAAAAAAATGTTCTATTCTCCTTTAGTACCTACGCATTTATACTAAAAATTAAGATATTTATGTACCGTTTCAACTAGCTATGGCTAATTTTGCTAAAGACAAGCTATTTTCTTGCGAAAACACACAAACTCAGAGAAAATGTTCAATGTTCCATTAGTACCTACGCAATTAGGCTAAAAATTAAGATATTTATGTAGAGTTTCAACTAGCTATGGCTAAGTTTGCTAAAGACCAGCTATTTTCTTGCGAAAACACACAAAATCAGAAAAAATGTTCAATGTTCCTTTAGTAGCTACGCAATTAGGCTAAAAATTAAGATATCTATGCAGAGTTTCAACAAGCTATGGCTAAGTTTCCTAAAGACCAGCTATTTTCTTGCAAAAACACACAAAATCAGAAAAAATGTTCAATGTTCCTTTAGTACCTTCGCAATTAGGCTAAAAATGAAGATATTTATGTAGAGTTTCAGCTAGCTATGGCTAAGTTTGCTAAAGACCAGTTATTATCTTGCAAAAAAACACAAAATCATAAAAAATGTTCAATGCTCCTTTATTACCTACACAACTAGGCTAAAAATGAAGATATTTATGTAGCGTTTCAACTAGCTATGGATAAGGTTGCTAAATACAAGATATTTTCTTTTAAAAACACAAAATAATAAAAGATTTTAATTGTTCCATTAGAACATACACAAATAGTCTAAAAATGAAGAAAATTATGAAGAGTTTCTAATAGATATGTATAATTTTGAGAAAGACAATCTATTTTATTGATACAAAAAAAAAAATCAGACAAAATGTTCAATGTTCCATTGGTACCTTCGCAATTAGACTAAAAATGAAGATATTTATGCACAGTTTCAACTAACTATGGCTAAGTTTGCTAATGACCAGTTATTTTCTTGCGAAAACACACAAAATCAGAAAAAATGTTCAATGTTCCTTTAGTACCTTCGCAATTAGGCTAAAAATTGAGATATCTATGCAGAGTTTCAACTAGCTATGGCTAAGTTTCCTATAGATCCGTTCTTTACTTGCAAAAACACACAAACTCGAAAAAAATGTTCAATGTTCCCCTAGTATCTTCGCAATTAGGCTAAAAAATGAGTATATATATGAAGATTTTCAACTAGCTCTGGCTCAGTTTGATAAGGACCAGATATTTTCTTGCGAAAACACACAAAATCAGAAAAAATGTTCAATGTTCCTTTAGTACCTATGCAATTAGGCTAAAAATGAAGATATTTATGTAGAGTTTCAACTAGCTATTGCTAAGTTTGCTAAAGACAAGTTATTTTCTTGCGAAAACACACAAAATTATAAAAAATGTTCAATGTTCCTTTAGTACCTACTCATTTAGGCTAAAAATGAAGATATTTATGCAGAGTTTCAACTAGCTATGGATACGTTTGCTAAAGACCAGCTATTTTCTTGCGAAAACACACAAAATCAGAAAAAATGTTCAATTTTACGTTAGTAACAACGAAAATAGGCTAAAAATGAAGATTTTTATGCAGAGTTTCATCTAGCTATGGTTAAGTTTGCTAAAGACCAGCTATTTTCTTGCGAAAACACACAAAATCAGAGAAAATGTTCAATGCTCCTTTAGTACCTACGCAATTAGGCTAAAAATGAAGATATTTATGCAGAGTTTCAACTAGCTATGGCTAAGTTTGCGAAAACACACAAAATTAGAAAAAATGTTCAATGTTCCTTTAGTACCTACGCAACTAGGCTAAAAATGAAGATATTTATGCAGAGTTTCAACTAGCTATGGCTAAGTTTGCTAAAGACCAGCTATTTTCTTGCGAAAACAAACAAAATCGGAAAAAATGTTCAATGTTCCTTTAGTACCTACGCAATCAGGCTAAAAATGAAGATATTTATGCAGAGTTTCAACTAGCTATGGCTAAGTTTGCTAAAGACCAGCTATTTTCTTGCAAAAACACACAAAATCAGAAAAAATGTTCAATGTTCCTTTAGTACCTACGCAATTAGGCTAATAATGAAGATATTTATGCAGAGTTTCAACTAGCTATGGCTAACTTTGCTAAAGACATGAACCATTTTTAGAAAATACAGTCAAAACACACTTCTCTGTTTCAGTTGTGTACATTTTCACTTTTTCTGATTCAAATGTGTATCTTCAGTCAGAAAAGTGTAGTTTTGGTTCAAAATGAATCATTTCCATAAAAATAGCTCTTAATAGAACTATTTAAGTGTGAACTCCTATTTTTCAGACAAAAATTTAACTAAACCCCCGTGTAACTGTACCCCCTTTAACTGAACCCTCGTGCAACTCTACCCTCCATGCACCCCATCTCCCTCAAAACACTTTTCAGCCATTTCTTGTTAAATTTTTTTTATTTCTAAAACTATTTTAAATTGACAATACTCTCCAAAACATCACTTGTGTATTATACAGTACACAATTACCCCATCTCCTCCAATTTGTAAATCCCATTACCCCTATTTTTGCAAAGGTCAATCAAACATTTCCCGATTGTAAAAGCATTAAAAAATTTTCCAATCACTAATTACCCCTTTTTTGCAAATGCTAAAAAAAAAATGTAAAGAAAACTATTCCTTTTATTCAAAACCCAATCACCAATCAAGTTATACTCACCTTCTTTGAAAAGGTGTAATGCCCTGTAGAATAACATTGAAATTGCTATACCTCCGAGCAAATCCAGAAGGTCATGTGAGTGAGCTCTGAATCTCTTTGAAAAACCAAACCAGACTATACCCATCAAACCAGACTATACCCACCAAACCAGATTGTACCCACCAAACCAGATTATACCTACCAGAAACCTGTTTGGTACAGGGGCGTAAGCAAAATAGTACCTTGGTTACTACTAAAAAGATTTAATGCAAAAGAGAGAAAGAGAGAGAGAGAGAGAGAGAGAGAGAGAGAGAGAGAGAGAGAGAGAGAGAGAGAGAGAGAGAGAGAGAGAGAGAGAGAGAGAGAGAGAGAGAGAGAGAGAGAGAGAGAGAGAGAGAGAGAGAGAGAGAGCTGGGAATAAGAAGAAAGAGAGGAGGGAACGTGCATATTCTATTCACAGACAAAATATTAAAAAAAGACAACCCTTTCACCTCCAGTTGCATCCAAAGTAAAACTAGTTTATTTTTTTCTAATACCCGGAAAAGTTGAACTTTGCTAAGACTAAAAATGAAAACATGGACGGCCATGGCACGTTTTTAGTTGTTCTTGAATAATTACAATTGTATTACGACCACCCCAGACTTTCGTCTTTAATTTTGAAAAAAAAAATCAACTTTCGGGGTAAGCAGAAAAAAATACGTATTTTTACTTTTTTAATGTCTTTGGAGATAAAGGCACTTAACTTTGTATTAATACTTATATTTTTAGTGTTTAGTAAGTCTTTTTATGCAGAAAATTAATCTTCCCATGTTTTATCGTGTTCAACCAACCTCACTTATAACACGTCAAACCAAGACCACGACAGGTTCTCCGCCAAACAGTCAATAGCCACAGCTACGTGTATATGATAAATACCCCATGTATAGATAAGTTTTTAATTTTCTTTGAAGATGTGCCCAGGGTATCTTAAAAGGAATTTAGCTGAATTATTTTCTATGGCGTAAGCTTGTGCTCGATAGCAAAAAAATTTACAGAATGTGCAGATATCCATGTTTATTAAATTTCAGAATATATCCTTATGATTCTTTAAATTTAAGGATCAATGGCGTACTTTAGGCTAAAACTTCGACACACTGGTGAGGTTATTTCTGTCTTTTTACATGTTTTTTTTTTTGTGTGACCACCGTTTGAAAATTCAATATCATAACTTCTAATGGTACTCTTCAAAGAAATTTAAAAGTGAGAAACAATAGGTATTGAAAACTATAGACAAACAAGTGGATTGGCTTTGCTCTTTTTAAATTGTATTACTATGTTAAAGGGGATACTCCAAGCAAGCGAAAGCTTAAGGAGGGCTAATTGTTTTTTTTTTAATAAGTATAAGTAAGTAAGTAAGGTTAAATTAACTCGTATGAAAAGAAAAAAAAATTGAGCTCCACTTTTTGCAGCCAGGGTTCGTGGAACTTACCTCATGAAATTTTTTGTTTAGAAATAAAATCCTGACAGTGATTTTGTATAATTTATCATTTTCCCAACTTAACTACGGTGAATATGACTCAATACACAAAGACATAAAAAAAAAACATTTTCTTATTGTTGAAATACATATCCCTACATAAAACCACTCTTTATTGTATAAGTAACCATGGCCTGCGAACTTCTAATAATGAATATCTTCCTTCTCGAGGAATCACGACACCATTAACCTTGTTATTCAAATAGAATTTGAAACCAAAGACTGAAAAAACGTATATATACGTATATTATTATGATTAATGAGCAGTTACTCTTCAAAGAAATTTAAAAGTGAGAAACAATAGGCATTGAAAACTATAGACAAACAAGTGGATTGGCTTTGCTCTTTTTAAATTATATTACTATGTTCCTAAAGATTTTGGATTTTTTTTTCTTTTCTTTTTTTCTTTCTTTAGTTATGATGAAGGTGCCAAAAAGTTTGAACTGAAAAGATGACAATTCTTATTGATGAGCGGTGCAAATTTTGCAAGAAACTTTAGAGTGAACCTAACTTATTACTATCATTATTTATATTGAAAGTAAAGGGGTAGGAATTTCAGCCCATGAGGAAAAGGAAAAATTATACCTAACATAAATACTTGGAAATAGAAATGAAAAGCCTGGATTTGGAAATATAGAGACTTTGCGTCCATTCATTAATTTCACCGTAACGACCGAAAAATGTATGACTTAGAAACAAAAAAATAAGCTTCTCGGGCCATGCAGCCATTAACATTTTTGTTTTAAAACTCGTAGCATAAATAGAATGATTGATTGATGACTGAACAGACTCCATTTTGAAATTACTAAAAAAAGGACTGATATAGGAATCTTTTGAGGATGATTTTTTTGTTATTTGCTGGTCCATCCTTAACTCAAAATTATATTCTCGTATTGATACTAAGTTTTGTCAGAGGAAAGCCGATTTAGTTTCGATATAAATCTGCCAAAACGGACTTAAATTTTTCTCCCTTGAGTAGAACAACAACCTTTCCACATAATACACTTCTAAGTTTTATATACTTCTACTATTGCTACTACTGTTGCTACTGCTACTACTACTACTACTGAAAACTCATCATATCACCAAGCTCCCTGATGCCAATACAGCTACGCACGCTCGTGCCATATAAGCATCAAGAAATACAAAACTCTATGAAAAATACAGGGGAGCTATGGACCAAGATTCTTTCTGTGAAGAAAACAATATAATTACAAAGGTATACTGTCATTATATTCTACATTCAACACTTTCCAAATACATCGGTCAACTGCTATTACGCATTCCATCCTCCCCATTCAATCGGGTCAGATATTGCCCTAGTCTATATAAAAAAAATTCTGAGCAAAACACTATAATAGCAAAATTTTTAATTTATAGCATACAGACAATTTCCATTAATCAGATTTTCATGATTCCTTCTAATCAACTTTTTCCGATCTTTTTCAACTGACATATCTTTCCAGTTGTTCTCATCTTTCAAAATGACGTACGATGTGATCCTAAAGAGCGGGTAATAGGAAAGTTGCCCGTCTCTCGGAGAAAAGATTTCTTGCAGCAGTGAAAAACAATGGATAAAAATGTTATTTTGAGCTGTAACTGGCCCCGTTGTGGGGCGGGGGTACAACTGCGATTGTAGTGACCGTTATATTTGGAAAAAAGGTTATAAGGGGGGTCGAACTGTAGTAGAGATGCTCGTCTGGATTTGCGGAGACGTATAGCAATCTCCATGTTATTTGCGGAGACATCCGTACCAAACAGGTTTTTCTGGTAGAACCTTATACTTTGCTGACGCCCCCGTACCAAACAGGTTTTTCTAGTAGATATTCTATTCTACAGGTCATTACATCTTTGCCAAGAAATTTAAGGGTTTGGTAGGTACAATCTGGTTAGGTGGGTATAATCACATTGCCTATTCAAAGGCAGCGTGCAATTTAAACTGTATCAATTGTTTTATTCAAGTTGTTCTAAACCAGTATTGTCTATATCTTAATTTACGTAGGTTAAACTTCCGGTGGTTAAGAAAGTGTAACGAGTAATTAAAGTATGAGAAATGGGGATGCTCTAATTAGAAAGGTTTTAAGTTGACAATTGTGACGTAAAAATAACTCAATAATTTGCTTGCATGTATAGAAATTCCCATGTTATTTGCTTGCCTGTATTTTGTGTTAAATAAGTAGTTTTTGTATCTGTTAAAAGAGCTTTAATGGGTTTGAGAGACTCAGTTGCCTGATTCCGTGTGGTTTTTCTTTACATAGTGCTAATTAAAAACGAAGTTTTGTTTTATATAATTAGTTTTTGTATCTGTTAAAAGAGCTTTAAGGGGTTCGAGAGACTCTGTTGCCTGATTCCGTGTGGTTTTTCTTTAATTGGTTTTGATTAAAAACGAAGTTTTTGTTTTAAATAAGTAGTTTTTTTATCTTTTAAAAGAGCTTTAAGGGGTTTGAGAGACTCTGTTGCCTGATTCCGTGTGGTTTTTCTTTACTTAGTGCTCATTAAAAACGAAGTTTTTGTTTTAAATAAGTAGTTTTTTTATCTATTAAAAGAGCTTTAAGGGGTTTGAGAGACTCTATTGCCTGATTCAGTGTGGTTTTTCTTTACTTGGTGCCCATTAAAAACAAAATTTTTGTGTTAAATAAGTAGTTCTTGTATCTTTTAAAAGAGCTTTAAGGGGTTTGAGAGACTCTGTTGCCTGATTCCATATGGTTTTTCTTTACTTAGTGCTCATTAAAAACAACATTTTTGTTGTAAATAAGTAGTTCTTGTATCTTTTAAAAGAGCTTTACGGGGTTTGAGAGACTCTGTTGCCTGATTCCGTGTTGTTTTTCTTTACTTGATACCCATTAAAAACGAAATTTTTGTGTTAAATAAGTAGTTCTTGTATCTTTTAAAAGAGCTGTAAGAGATTTGAGAGACTCTGTTGCCTGATTCCGTGTGGTTGTTATTTACTTAGTGCTCATTAAAAACGAAATTTTTGTTGTAAATAAGTAGTTCTTGTATCTTTTAAAATAACTTTACGGGGTTTGAGAGACTCCGTTGCCTGATTCCGTGTGGTTTTTCTTTACTTGATACCCATTAAAAAAAAAATTTAGGATTTCTGTTAAATAAATAATTATACATTTTAAAATAGCTTTACGGGATTTGAGAGACTCTGTAATGCAGTAGTTTTCAGTAAAGACACTCGATATCCTAAGAGGGTTTAATTCAAACTTTTTTAAAACTTCAAAATTTTTCAATTTTATTTATTTTTTTCTTTTTGTACATAGCTTAAAATATCAAAATATGCTTACAGTTCTAACAATTGCTCTCTGTGATTGGTCAGAGACACGATGTGACTTTCCCACTGGTATTCTATGACCGGTTATTGACACTACCTAATCTATTGCATTTATTAAATCAGTATTTTTTACGCAGTTGAACGATAAACACATAAGTCATATCTTAAAAAAAAGTGAAGATGGAGCATTTTAATAAAGTGTGTTTACATAACAAGGTTATTGTAGCATTGAATGCCGACAAAGAAAAGTATTTAAACTTTGAAACAAGTACAGATGATAGCACTATTGGAAATGTATGCATGCATTGTCATGACAGTAAGGAATTAAATTTCTTTGGAATACCGAAAAAATTCAACTCTTATGTTGGTGGTTATGCGAGATTGAGATCTCCAGAGATGATTGCACTCAAAGAGAATGCCAACATAAAAATAATTATTGATGATAGAGGACAACTCCTTGCTACTGTTGCAGGTAACACATTACCTACTGATACATCCAATTGTCACCTTTCGTGTATTAGCATTCAACGAAAGATCAATAAAAGAAAGGCCTACTCTTCTACTAATATCGTAAACTATATCTTCTCTACGTGCCGAAACTGTTACCTGTGTAAAAATAATGTGATAATAGAGAGTGAAATTGCCAGAAAAATAAAAAGGGCATTGTCAGAAAATATCACTATGGAATATAAAGCTGAATCGATGAAAAACAAAGCACCTGCAAACGTTACTGTCATTGATCAAACAGTCATTGAACCAAATAATACCAAAGACGAAAAGCATATTGAGCCTGTTGATGACACACCAGTAAAAATTGTGTATGACTCAAAATGGAATAATGATTATTCTACTGATTACGAACTAAGAGAAGACAATAGCTACAATATCAAGAGAGAACATGGTGAACTATTTTATGGAACAGATTCAAACTGTCCAAAGTTAATCATTGATATTAATAATGTATCATAATATATTTTTTGTACTATTATTCTACATAGCATTATTTCATTAAAAATATATTATGCATTACATTGTTATGTGTTCATTATTTTTAGAGTAAGCTAGCATATCAAACGTTTAGAATGTCTAATAAAACGTAGGAGATGTAAGAAAAGGAATTTGCATACATCTATTGTCAGACACATGGGATAATATTGACAAAATCTTGGTATCAGAAGGAATAAATTATTTATCAACATCCATTAATGGATATGTCATTATGAAAAAATTTTAAGTAAGTAAGTAAGTAAGAAACTCATTCTTGAATTCACTTCTTGGATACACAATACAGAAATTTAATTAAAGAAATTATGAAAAAAAAAATTGTAAGTAAGTAATAAACTCTTTCTTGAAGTCACCTCTTGGAAACACAATGCAGAAATTTCATTTAAGAAATTATCAAAAATTGTAAGTAAGTACAAAATTCTTTCTTGAATTCACCTCCTGGATAAATAAAAAAGACATTTCATTCAAGAAATTATGACAAATTCATAGTAAGTAACAAACTCTTTCTCGAAGTCACCTCTTTGATACACAATGCAGAAATTTATTCCTTCTTGAATTAACCTCATGGATAAATAAAAAAGACATTTCATTCAAGAAATTATGACAAAATTCATAGTAAGTAACAAACTCTTTCTCGAAGTCACCTCTTGGATACACAATGCAGAAATTTCATTTAAGAAATTTTAAAAAATTTTAATCAAGTAACAAACTCTTTCCTGAAGTCACCTCTTGGATACACAATGCAGAAACTTCATTTAAGAAACTACAAAAAAAATGTAAGTAAGTAAGTAACAAATTCTTTCTTGAAGTCACCTCTTGGCTACACAATACAGAAATTTCATTAAAGAAATCATGAAAAAATTGTAAGTACGTAGTAAATTGTTTCTTGAATTCGCCTCCTGGGTAAATAAAAAAGACAGTTCATTAAAGAAATTATGAAAAAATTGTAAGTAAGTAGCAAATTCTTTCTTGAATTCACCTGCTGGATAAACAAAAAAGACATTTCGTTCAAGAAATTATGACAAAATTCCAAGTAAGTAACGAACTCTTTATTGTTTTCATAACTTAGATACACGATGTAGAAATTTCATTCAAGAAATTATGAAAAGATTCTCAGTAAGTAACAATTTCTTTCTTGAAGTCAACTCTTGGATACACAATACGGAAATTTCATTTAAGAAACTATGAAAAAATTGTAAGTAAGTAAAAAATTCTTTCTTGAAGTCACCTCTTGGATACACAATACAGAAATTTCATTAAAGAAATTATTAAAAAATTGTAAGTAAGTAGCAAATTCTTTCTTGAATTCACCTGCTGGATAAACAAAAAGACATTTCGTTCAAGAAATTATAACAAAATTCTACGTAATTAACAAACTCTTAATTGTTTTCACGACTTAGATATACGATGTAGAAATTTAATTCAAGAAATTATGTAGAAATTCTCAGTAAGTAACAATTTCTTTCTTGAAGTCAACTCTTGGATACACAATACGGAAATTTCATTCAAGAAATTATGAAAATATTTGTAAGTAAGTAACAAACTCTTTTTGTTTTCACCTCTTGGATATACAGTACAGATACTTCATTCAAGAAATTATGAAAAAATCGCAAGTAAGTAACTTTTTTTTCTCTTTATCACAAACAATTTTCACTTAGCTACACGATGTAGAAATTTAATTTAGAATAGTTTTATTCATTTCATTAAATTATGAAGAAATTGTAAGTTAGTAACAATAGCTTTCTTGAATTCGCTTCCTGGACACAATACAGATATTTAATTCAAGAGATCATAATAAAATCGCAAGTAAGTAATAAATTCTTTATTGTTTTCACCTATTTGATAAACAATACTGAAATTTCATTCAAGAAATTATTAAGGAATTGTAAATAGGTAACACACTCATGTTACATCATGGATACACAATGCAGAAATTTCATTTAAGAAATTATAAAAAACTTTAATTAATTATCAAATTCATTCTTAAATTTGACCCACGGTTTAATAAAAAATATAATTCATTAACGAAATTAGGAAAAAAATTGTAAGTTAGTAGCATATTCCTTATTGAGTTCGCCTGATGGATACACAAAAAAGACGTTTCGTTTCAGAAATTATGAAAAAATTCCAAGTAAGTAACAAACTCTTTATTGTTTTCATGACTTAGATACACGATGTAGAAATTTAATTCAAGAAATTATGAAAAAATTCTCAGTAAGTAACAATTTCTTTCTTGAAGTCAACTCTTGGATACACAATACGGAAATTTCATTTAAGAAATTATGAAAAAATTGTAAGCAAGTAACAAACTCTTTCCTGAAGTCACCTCTTGGATACACAAAGCAGAAACTTCATTTAAGAAACTATGAAAAAATTGTAAGGAAGTAACAAATTCTGTCTTGAAGTCACCTCTTGGATATACAATACAGAAATTTCATTAAAGAAAATTATGAAAAAATTGTAAGTAAGTAGCAAATTCCTTCTTGAATTCACCTGCTGGATAAACAAAAAGACATTTCGTTCAAGAAATTGTGACAAAATTCTAAGTAAGTAACAAACTCTTTATTGTTTTCACGACTTAGCTAAACGATGTAGAAATTTGATTCAAGAAATTGTGAAAAAATTCTCAGTAAGTAACAATTTCTTTCTTGATGTCAACTCTTTGATACACAATACGGAAATTTCATTTAAGAAATTATGAAAATATTTGTAAGGAAGTAACAAACTCTTTTTGATTTCACTTCTTTGATATACAGCACAGATACTTCATTCGAGAAATTATGAAAAAATCGCAAGTAAGTAACTTTTTTTTTCTCTCTATCACAAACAATTTTCACTTAGCTACACGATGTAGAAATTTAATTCAAGAAATTATGAAAAAATTCTCAGTAAGTAACAATTTGTTTCTTGAATTCAATTCTTGATTACACAATACGGAAATTTCATTCAAGAATTTCATGACTTAGATAAACGATGTAGAAATTTGATTCAAGAAATTATGAAAAAATTCTCAGTAATTAACAATTTCTTTCTTGAAGTCAACTCTTGGATACACAAGACGGAAATTTCATTTAAGAAATTATGAAAAAATTGTAAGCAAGTAACAAACTCTTTCCTGAAGTCACCTCTTGGATACACAATGCAGAAACTTCATTTAAGAAATTATGAAAAAAATTGTAAGTAAGTAACAAATTATTTCTTGAAGTCACCTCTTGGATACACAATACAGAAATTTCATTGAAGAAATTATGAAAAAATTGTAAGTAAGTAGCAAATTCTTTCTTGAATTCACCTGCGGGATAAACAAAAAGACATTTCGTTCAAGAAATTATGACAAAATTCTAAGTAAGTAACAAACTCTTAATTGTTCTCGTGACTTAGATATACGATGTAGAAATTTAATTCAAGAAATTATGAAGAAATTCTCAGTAAGTAACAAACTCTTTTTTTGATTTCAACTCTTGGATATACAGTACAGATACTTCATTCAAGAAATTATGAAAAAATCGCAAGTAAGTAACTTTTTTTTCTCTTTATCACAAATAATTTTTACTTACCTACACGATGTAGAAATTTAATTCAAGAAATTATGAAAAAATTCTCAGTAAGTAACAATTTCTTTCTTGAAGTCAACTCTTGGATACACAATAGGGAAATTTCATTCAAGAAATTATGAAAATATTTGTAAGTAAGTAACAAGCTCTTTATTGATTTCACCTCTTGAGTGTACAGTACAGATGCTTCATTCAAGAAACTTGATTAAACACGTTTTGAAACTACATGCTATTTGCTTGCCTTTCCTCGGCACCTTTCCAAATGAGCGGGGATTCCCCACCGGTTCCTACACATTGCAAAAAAGTGAGCAGTACGAAAGTGAGCAGCTTTATTTCATTTTTTAAGGTCAATTTAGACGAAGTTACGTGCGCGCACGTAACCGCGTCTAAATTAACCTTAAAAATGAAATAAAGCTATGTCGACTTTGCATATTTTATTCAACATAACCGAGACAGCGCGGGAGGGGGGCATTCCTGTCGACTTTTGGAGGATATTTCCCCCATTTTTCAACAATCAGGCAATTTTCTCAACCTCTTTTCTCATGGTGATAGCTTTTGACTGAAAACACTAACATCAAAACTTAAACGGTCAGAAATAGAGGCTGGGCTGTTTCCAAAGATTTAGCTAAAAAACCAGTCTGGTTGGAAACGTGGAGTTTTCATACTGCTCACTTTTTTGCAATGTGTAGGAACCGTTGGGGAATCCCCGCTCATTTGGAAAGGTGCCAAGGAAAGGCAAGCAAATAGCATGTAGTTTCAAAACGTGTTTAATCACGTTTCTTGAATGAAGTATCTGTACTGTACATTCAAGAGGTGAAATCAATAAAGAGATTGTTACTTACTTACAAATATTTTATAATTTCTTGAATGAAATTTCCGTATTGTGTATCCAAGAGTTGACTTCAAGAAAGAAATTGTTACTTACTGAGAATTTTTTCATAATTTCTTGAATTAAATTTCTACATCGTGTAGCTAAGTGAAAATTGTTTGTGATAAAGAGAAAAAAAAGTTACTTACTTGCGATTTTTTCTTAGTTTCTTGAATGAAGTATCAGTACTGTATATTCAAGAGGTGAAATCAAAAAAAGAGTTTGTTACCTACTGCGAATTTCTTCATAATTTCTTGAATTAAATTTCCACATCGTATATCTATGTCGTGAAAACAATTAAGAGTTTGTTACTCACTTAGGATTTTGTCATAATTTCTTGAACGAAATGTCTTTTTGTTTATCCCGCAGGTGAATTCAAGAAAGAATTTGCTACTTACTTACAATTTTTTAATAATTTCTTCAATGAAATTTCTGTATTGTGTATCCAAGAGGTGACTTCAAGAAATAATTTGTTACTTACTTACAATTTTTTCATAGTTTCTTAAATGAAGTTTCTGCATTGTGTATCCAAGAGGTGACTTCAGGAAAGAGTTTGTTACTTGCTTACAATTTTTTCATAATTTCTTAAATGAAATTTCCGTATTGTGTATCCAAGAGTCGACTTCAAGAAAGAAATTGTTACTTACTGAGAATTTTTTCATAATTTCTTGAATCAAATTTCTACATCGTGTATCTAAGTCATGAAATTCTTGAATGAAATTTCCGTATTGTGTATCCAAGAGTTGACTTCAAGAAAGAAATTGTTACTTACTGAGAATTTTTTCATACTTTCTTGAATTAAATTTCTACATCGTGTATCTAAGTGAAAATTGTTTGTGATAATTAGAAAAAAAAAGTTACTTAGTTGCGTTTTGTTAATAATTTCTTTAATGAAGTATCTGTACTGTATATCCAAGAGATGAATTCAAAAAGAGTTTGTTACTTACTTACAAATATTTTCATAATTTCTTGAATGAAATTTCAGCATTGTGTATCCAAGAGGTGACTTCAAGAAAGAATTTGTTACTTACTTACAATTTTTTCATAGTTTCTTAAATGAAGTTTCTGCATTGTGTATCCAAGATATGACTTCAGGAAAGAGTGTGTTACTTTCCTACAATTTTTTAATAATTTATTAAATGAAATATCCGTATTGTGTATCCAAGAGTTGACTTCGAGAAAGAAATTGTTACTTACTGAGAATTTTTTCATAATTTCTTGAATTAAATTTCTACATCATGTATCTAAGTCATGAAAACAATAAAGAGTTTGTTACTTACTTGGAATTTTGTCATAATTTCTGGAACAAAATGTCTTTTTTGTTTATCCAGCAGGTGAATTCAAGAAAGAATTTGCTACTTACTTACAATTTTTTCATAATTTCTTTAATGAACTGTCTTTTTTATTTACCCAGGAGGCGAATTCAAGAAAGAATTTGCTACTTAATTACAATTTTTGATAATTTCTTAAATGAAATTTATGCATTGTGTATCAATTAGGTAACATGAGTGTGTTACCTATATACAATTCCTTCATAATTTCCTGAATGAAATTTCAGTATTTTGTATATAATAGGTGAAAACAATAAAGATTTTATTACTTACTTGCGATTTTATTATGATTTCTTGAATTAAATATCTGTATTGTGTCCATGAAGCGAATTCAAGAAAGCTATTTTTACTTACTTACAATTTCTTCATAATTTAAGGAAATGAATAAAACTATTCTAAATTAAATTCTACATCGTGTAGCTAAGTGAAAACTGTTTGTGATAAAGATAAAAAAAAGCTACTTACTTGCGATTTTTTCATAATTTCTTGAATGAAGTATCTGTACTGTATATCCAAGAGGTGAAAACAAAGAGTTTGTTACTTACTTACAAATATTTTCATAATTTCTTGAATGAAATTTCCCTATTGTGTATCCAAGAGTTGACTTCAAGAAAGAAATTGTTACTTACTTAGAATTTCTACATAATTTCTTGAATTAAATTTCTACATCGTATATCTAAGTCGTGAAAACAATTAAGAGTTTGTTACTTACTTAGAATTTTGTCATAATTTCTTGAACGAAATGTATTTTTGTTTATCCAGCAGGTGAATTCAAGAAAGAATTTGCTACTTACTTACAATTTTTTCATAATTTCTTTCATAAAATTTATATATTGCGTATCCAAGAGGTGACTTCAAGAAAGAATTTGTTACTTACTTACATTTTTTTCATAGTTTCTTTAATGAAGTTTCTGCATTGTGTATCCAAGAGGTGACTTCAGGAAAGAGTTTGTTACTTGCTTACAATTTTTTCATAATTTCTTAAATGAAATTTCCGTATTGTGTATCCAAGAGTTGACTTCAAGAAAGAAATTGTTACTTACTGAGAATTTTTTCATAATTTCTTGAATTAAATTTCAACATTGTGTATCTAAGTTATGAAAACAATAAAGGGTTCGTTACTTACTTGGAATTTTGTCATAATTTCTTGAACGAAATGTCTTTTTTGTTTATCCAGCAGGTGAATTTAAGAAAGAATTTGCTTCTTACTTACAATTTTTCATAATTTCATTAATGAACTGTCTTTTTTATTTACCCAGGAGGCGAATTCAAGAAACAATTTACTACGTACTTACACTTTTTTCATGATTTCTTTAATGAAATTTCTGTATTGTGTAGCCAAGAGGTGACTTCAAGAAAGAATTTGTTACTTACTTACTTACATTTCTTTTATAGTTTCTTAAATGACGTTTTTTCATTGTGCATCCAAAAGGTTACTTCAGAAAAAAGTTTGATACTTTCTTAAGTTTTTTTCAAATTTCTTCAATGAAGTTTATCACACGTCCTTCAAAGAGGGGACTTCAAAAAAGATTGTTTTACTTACAATGAATTTTTTCATAATTTCTTTAATGAAATTTCTTTTTTCTTTATCCAGGAGGTGAATTCAAGAAAGAATAAAATTTCTGCATTGTGTATCCAAGAGGTGACTTCGAGAAAGAGTTTGTTACTTAATATGAATTTTGTCATAATTTCTTTAATGAACTGTCTTTTTTATTTACCCAGGAGGTGAATTCAAGAAAGAATTTGCTACTTACTTACAATTTTTGATAATTTCTTAAATGAAATTTCTGCATTGTGTATCCATGAGGTAACATGAGTGTGTTACCTATTTACAGTTCCTTCATAATTTCTTGAATGAAATTTCAGTGTTGTGTATCCAATAGGTGAAAACAATAAAGACTTTATTACTTACTTGCGATTTTATTATGATTTCTTGAATTAAATATCTGTATTGTGTCCAGGAAGCGAATTCAAGAAAGCTATTGTTACTAACTTACAATTTCTTCATAATTTCATGAAATGAATAAAACTATTCTGAATTAAATTTCTACATCGTGTAGCTAAGTGAAAATTATTTGGGATAAAGAGAAAAAAAAGTTCCTTACTTGCGATTTTTTCATAATTTCTTGAATGAAGTATCTGTACTGTATATCCAAGAGGTGAAAACAAAAAGAGTTTGTTACTTACTTACAAATATTTTCATAATTTCTTGAATGAAATTTCCCTATTGTGTATCCAAGAGTTGACTTCAAGAAAGAAATTGTTACTTACTTAGAATTTCTTCATAATTTCTTGAATTAAATTTCTACATCGTATATCTAAGTCGTGAAAACAATTAAGAGTTTTTTACTTACTTAGAATTTTGTCATAATTTCTTGAACGAAATGTCTTTTTGTTTATCCAGCAGGTGAATTCAAGAAAGAATTTGCTACTTACTTACAATCTTTTCATAATTTCTTTTTTGAAATTTCTGTATTGTGTATCCAAGAGGTGACTTCAAGAAAGAATTTGTTACTTACTTACAATTTTTTCAGAGTTTCTTAAATGAAGTTTCTGCATTGTGTATCCAAGAGGTGACTTCAGGAAAGAGTTTGTTACTTGCTTACAATTTTTTCATAATTTCTTAAATGAAATTTCCGTATTGTGTATCCAAGAGTTGACTTCAAGAAAGAAATTGTTACTTACAGAGAATTTTTTCATAATTTCTTGAATGAAATTTCTATATCTTGTATCTAAGTTATGAAAACAATAAAGAGTTTGTTACTTACTTGGAATTTTCTCATAATTTCTTGAACGAAATATCTTTTTTGCTTATCCAGCAGGTGAATTCAAGAAAGAAGTTGATGCTTACTTACAATTTTTTCATAATTTCTTTAATGAACAGTCTTTTTTATTTACCCAGGAGGCGAATTCAAGAAACAATTTAATACGTACTTAGAATTTTTTCATGATTTCTTTAATGAAATTTCTGTATTGTGTAGCCAAGAGGTGACTTCAAGAAAGAATTTGTTACTTACTTACTTACATTTTTTTCTATAGTTTCTTAAATGAAGTTTCTGCATTGTGTATCCAAGAGGTGACTTCAGGAAAGAGTTTGTTACTTACTTAAAAATTTTTCAAATTTCTTAAATGAAATTTCTGCATTGTGCATCCAAGAGGTGACTTCGAGAAAGAGTTTGTTACTTACTATGAATTTTGTCATAATTTCTTGAATGAAATGTCTTTTTTATTTATCCAGGAGGTGAATTCAAGAAAGAATAAAATTTCTGCATTGTGTATCCAAGAGTTGACTTAAAGAAAGAGTTCTTTACTGTATATTAATTTTGTAATAATGTGTTGAATGAAATATCTTTTTTATTTATCCATAAGTTTAATTCAGGAAAGAATGTTCTAATTATTTAAAATTTTTCATAATTTCTAACATGAATTTTATGCATTGTGTATCCAAGAGGTGACTTCAAGAAAGAGTTTGTTTCTTACTTACATTTTTTTTTCATAATTTCCTTAATTAAATTTCTGTATTGTGTAAAAAAGAGGTGAATTCAATAAAGAGTTTGTTACTTAATTACTTACTTACAATATTTTCATAATGACATATCCATTAACGGATGTTGATAAATAATTTATTCATTTTGATACCAAGATTTTGTCAATGTTATCCCATGTGTCTGACAATAGATGTATGCAAATTCCTTTTCTTGCGTCTCCGACGTTTTATTAGACATTATAAACGTTTTATATGCTAGCTTACTCTAAAAATAATGAACACATAACAATGTAATGCATAATATGTTTTTAATGAAATAATGCTATGTAGAATATTAATACAAAAAATATATTATGATACATTATTAATATCAATGATTAACTTTGGACATTTTGAATCTGTTCCATAAAATAGTTCACCATGTTCTCTCTTGATATTGTAGCTATTGTCTTTTCGTAGTTCGTAATCAGTAGAATGATCATTATTCCATTTTGAGTAATACACAATTTTTACTGGTGTGTCATCAACAGGCTCAATTTTCTTTTCATCTTTGGTATTATTTGGTTCAATGACTGTTTGATCAATGACAGTAACGTTTGCAGGTGCTTTGTTTTTCATCGATTCATTTTTATATTCCAGAGTGATATTTTCTGCCAATGCCCTTTTTATTTTTCTGGCAATTTCACTGTCTATTATCACATTATTTTTACACAGGTAACAGTTTCGGCACGTAGACAAGATATGGTTTATGATATTAGTAGAAGAGTAGGCCTTTCTTTTATTGATCTTTCATTGAATGCTAATACCCGAAAGGTGACGATTGGATGTATCAGTAGGTAATGTGTTACCTGCAACAGTAGCAAGGAGTTGTCCTCTATCATAATGATTATTTTTATGTTGGCATTCTCTTTGAGTGCAATCATCTCTGGAGATCTCAATCTCACATAACCACCAACATAAGAGTTGAATTTTTTCGGTATTCCAAAGAAATTTAATTCCTTACTGTCATGACAATGCATGCATACATTTCCAATAGCGCTACCATCTGTACTTGTTTCAAAGTTTAAATACTTTTCTTTGTCGGCATTCAATGCTACAATTACCTTGTTATGTAAACACACTTTATTAAAATGCTCCATCTTCACTTTTTTTTTAAAGATATGACTTATGTGTTTATCATTCCACTGCGTAAAAAATACTGATTTAATACATGCAATAGATTAGGTAGTGTCAATAACCGGTCATAAAATACCAGTGGGAAAGTCACATCGTGTCTATGACCAATCACAGAGCGCAATTGTTAGAACTTTACGCATATTCTGACATTTTAAGTTCTGTACAAAAAGAAAAATATAAATAAAGTTGAAAAATTTTGAAGTTTTAAAAAAATTTTGAATTAAACGCTTTTAGGATATCGAGTGTATTTACTGATATCTACAGCATTACAGAGTCTCTTAAATCCCGTAAAGCTATTTTTAAATGTATAAGAATTATTTATTTGACAGAAATCCTAAATTTTGTTTTTAATGGGTATCAAGTAAAGAAAAACCACACGGAATCAGGCAACGGAGTCTCTCAAACCCCGTAAAGTTATTTTAAAAGATACAAGAACTACTTATTTACAACAAAAATATCGTTTTTAATGAGCACTAAGTAAAGAGCAACCACAAGGAATCAGGCAACAGAGCCTCTCAAACCCCTCAAAGCTATTTTAAAAGATACAAGAACTACTTATTTAACACAAAAATTTTGTTTTTAATGGGTATCAAGTAAAGAAAAACCACACGGAATCAGGCAACAGAGTCTCTCAAACCCCATGAATCTATTTTAAAAGATACAAAAACTAATTATTTACAACAATAATTTTGTTTTTAATGAGAACTAAGTAAAGAAAAACCACCCGGACTAAGGAAACAGAGTCTCTAAAACCCTGTACAGCTATTTTAACATATAAAAAAAATACTTTTTTAACACAAAAATTTCTTTTTTATTGGGCACAAAGTAAAGAAAAACGACACGGAATCAGGCAACCGAGTCTCTCAAACCCCGTAAAGCTCTTTTAACAGATACAAAAACTACTTAATTAAAACAAAAATTTCGTTTTTAATGAGCACTAAGTAAACAAAAACCACACGGAATCAGGCAACAGAGTCTCTCAAACCCCTTAAAGTTCTTTTAACACATAAAAAAACTACTTATTTAAAACAAAAAATTCGTTTTTAATGAACACTAATTAAAGAAAACCACACGGAATTAGGCAACTGAGTCTCTCGAACCCCTTAAAGCTATTTTAACATATACAAAAACTACTTATATAAAACAAAAACTTCTTTTTTAATGAGCACTAAGTAAAGAAAAACCACACGGAATCAGGCAACTGAGTCTCTCAAACCCCTTAAAGCTCTTTTAAAAGATACAAAAACTACTTATTTAACACAAAATACAGGCAAGCAAATAACATGGGAATTCTTATACACGCAAGCAAATGACTGAGTTATTTTTACGTCACAATTTTCAACTTAAAACCATTCTAATTATAGCATCCCCATTTCTCATACTTTAATTACTCGTTACGCTTTCTTAACCACCGGAAGTTTAACCTACGTAAATTAAGTTATAGACAATACTGGTTTAGAAAAACTGGAATAAAACAATTGATACAGTTTAAATTGCACGCTACCTTTGAATAGGCAATGTGATTATACCCACCTAACCAGATTGTACCTACCAAACCCGTAAATCTCTTGGCAAAGTTGTAATGACCTGTAGAATAGAATATCTACTAGAAAAACCTGTTTGGTACGGGGGTGTCAGCAAAGTATAAGGTTCTACCAGAAAAACCTGTTTGGTACGGATGTCTCCGCAAATAACATGGAGATTGCTAAACGTCTCCGCAAATCCAGACGAGCATCTCTACTAACTGTACTACCCTTTTGTTATTATAGTACTTCCTTCACAGGAGGAATCTTAGTAACAATTACCCAACACAGCTATAAATCATACGGTGCAAATGAAACTCGATATATTTTAAATATCAAATAAGAAAAAATCAATCAGATTGAACCAGTAGAAATTAATCTAAAAAAGCGAAATGTCGACCGTAGGAAAATTGATCTTTGAAAAATTTATACAATTTTCAAAACTTCATTTTGTGGTATATTGTAAAATTTATTTTAGTGAAATTGAATAAAGTCGCAATCTTTTTACTATAGACTAAATAGCATACATTGAGTTTGTCAGGCATAAGTACGAGATAAATTAAATGAATTTGGTATGGCCGATAAAATAGAGAGTGGATTTTGACCTCGCAATTTTGATACAGGAACAGTGCTAGATTAAATAATAGCTCATACCTTAAGATTTGTACATGGTGCCACCTTCCATCACTAACATCTGTTAAAACATCACTGATATCTGCCTCGTCTCGACCCAAGCTAAATCGAAAATGAATTTTTGATTTCTCAATTGTCAATGAGAAAAAATCGCTTAAAGACATTGAATGTTTTCTGCCTGCCCACAAAATAAGTCCATTAGGAGATTCTGTTCGAAATCTCAAACTCAATGAAAGCTGACTTCCTCGAATCCTGTAATTAAAGAGTAACGCTTATCCATGTACTGCTTATGTGAGACAGCTGTCGTACGTATTTTGTTAATGTTATAATATTTCATTCATATTAGCAATATTTCACGTATACAAAACATGCTAAATATTCTTGGGGGAGGGAGAATTTTTGGCTCCTTAGCCATCCGACTTCTCTGAGGTGCACCTCTGACTGAGTTCCCTGAATAAAGAAATGGTCTAAAAATTAGTAAAAATATTTCCAGTAAACATGAAAATAGTAAGTGTCTAGAAAAGGAAAATAAACACGGTAAAAAGGTGAAAAAAACTATAAAAAGCAGACTAAAAAATCAGAATACAAAATGTAAGACTTGGAGAGAACAAAATGGGAAAGAAAAACTAAACTTGAATAGTTTTAGGCCACCACAGTAGAAGGGCCTTATTGACTCGTGACAGGACATAATTTATGCGTGTTTTATGGTTTTTGTCAGTGAGATTTTGAAAAACAGGAATTTTGTCACATTTATGGATGGTTTTATGGACTTTGTCAGTGAGAATGGAAAAACAGGAACTTTGTCACATTTATGTCTGTTTTCATGGATGGTTATGTGTGTTGATCGATGTATTTGATGGTTTTATTGATTTTGTCAGTGAGAATGGAAAAACAGGAACTTTGTCACTCCCTTCTTGTTGTTATTCGAGCCAGATGTCATAGTCAATGTTATTGTTTGGCCACGTGTAATGACATGAGGGTGATTTACATAATCGCTCGGGGAATTATTGATTTATGACACGGGGGGTGATTTACATAATCACTAAATGGATGGATGGATGGATGGATGGATGGATGGATGAATGGATGTATGGATTGATGTATGGATGGATGGATGGATGGATGGATGAATGGATGTATGGATGAATGGTTGGATGGATGGATGGATGGATGAATGGATGGATGGATGGATGGATGGATGGATGGATGAATGGTTATGTGTGTTGATCAATTTATTTGATGTTTTTATGGTCTTTTTCAGTGACAATGGAAAAACAGGAACTTTGTCACTTTCATGGATTATTGAGTCATTAATCAAATTGTCTCCGGGGAATGTCTGACGGATGACGCTGAGTTAATTAATGTCTTTGGAGTTCGAACAGAAATGTCTCTGGGGCAAAATTTAGATTACACATGACAGATGATGTCATGATTGATTGATTGACATGAAAGGGGAATTAATTTGTTGTTCTAAAGAGAATATATTTGACGCAAAAGGGAATTAATTTGGAGTTCTACCAAGATAAAGTTTTCCGAGGCAAAGTTTAGATCACACATGACAGATGATGTCATGATTGATTGATTGATGAAAGGGGAATTAATTTGTTTTTTCTAAGGGGAATTATTGATTTACGAAAGGGAATTAATTTGTTGCTTCTAAAGAGAACTGTCTCTGAGCGAATATTTAGATCTTAGCGCGGGAATCATGTTTCCAAATAATTGAAATGCGCCAGCACAGAGATGCCAAACAAAGGGAACATGGTGAAATTCCGTTTAGGGATTATTTGGGCGAAACCGTCTTAGCTATTTTATGGAATTATTTCGGCAAAACAGTTAGAGACATTATAAAATATGATTTTTGAAGAGATTTTAGAAGAGAATTTGAGGGTGAAAATCTGTGGTCGTTATAATACACAAGTTCCATTTGAACAGTGTTGTGAGGTCCTCTACCACAACCCCAAAGGCCTCCGCTCCCCCGACCCCCACCCCCAAGGGTTCCGCTCCCCCTACCCCAACCCCAAAGGGTTCCAATCCCCCTACCTCAACCCCGTAGGAAGCGCCCAGTCCTCAAGGGTCCTCCCAAGCTCCCAAAGAGCCCCCAGACCCCCAAAGGCTCTCCCTGGGCCCCCAAAGGCCCTCCCCAGGCTCCCACAGGTCCACCGGGCTCCCAAAGGACCAATCGTTGCTCAAGGGCCCCCCAGACCCCAAAAGCCCCTACCCGAGCCTCCAAAGGCCCTCCCCGGTCCTCAAGGGTCCCCCCAAGCTCCCAACGGGCCAAAGACCCCCCCAGGCACTCCCCCGGCCTCCACGGGTCCTTTCCCGATCCCCAAAGGTCCACTGGGCTCCCAAAAGACCACCCAATCCTCAAGGGGCCCCGGATCCCCAAACGCCCACTCAGGGCCCCAAAGGCCCTCCCCCGGTCCCCATACATGCACACAAAAACTTACACTCACACAAAAACTTACACACATGCACAAAAACTTACACACACACACAAAAACTTACACACACACACGAAAACTTACACACACACATGAAAACTTACACACACACGCCAAAACTTACACACACACACACACACAAACTTACACACACACACACACACACACAAAACTTACACACACACACACGCACACACGAAAACTTAAACACACATTCCAAAAATAACACACACACACAAAAACTAACACACACACACACACAGACAAAAACAAAATTACACAAGAACACAAAAAAAACTCACACACACACGCAAAAAAACTAGCACACACACACACACACACACACACACAAAACATAAAAACACACACCCACGAACAAGAACACACACAAGACAAAACTTACACACACACAAAAACTTACACACACACACAAACTTACACACACACAAAAAAAAAAAAATTAAACAAACAAAAAATTACAAAAACACACACACACACACAAACTAACAAAAACAAATAAAAAAATAAAACACAAAAAAAAAAGATTAGACACAAAAATACTAAAAACAACAAAAAAAATATAACAAACAAACGCAAAAACTAACTTGAACAAAAAAAAAGACATGATAACAAAAACTTAAACAGAAACAAAAACTTAAACACACGCACAAAAAATTAAACACACACACAAAAAATTACACACACACACACACGAAAAATTACACAGACACTAAAAAACTTACACACACACAAAAACTTACAACCACACACACAAACACACACAAAAACATACACATGCACACGAAAACATACATGCACACAAAAACTTACACACACACACACATACAGAAAAATGACAAACACACTTCAAAACTTACACACACAATATCATAGACACATAAAAACTTACACACACACACACACACACACAAACTAACACACACACACACAAACAGACACACACACACAAACACTGACACACACACACACGAAAACATACACACACACAAAAACTAACACACACACACACTAAAACATACTCACACACAAAAACTTACAAACACTCAAAAAAACTAACACACACACACAAAAACTTACACACACACACACGAAAACTTACGCACACACACGAAAACTTACACACACACACACTCAAAAAATAACAAACACACAAACACTAACAAACGCACACACACACAGAAAAACTAACACATGCACACGAAAACTTACATTCGCAAAAAAACTTACATGCACACAAAAACTTACACACACGCACAAAAACTTACACACACACACAAAAACTTACACACACACGCAAAAACTTGCACACACACACGAAAACTTACACACACACACACACACACACACACACACACACACAAACACACACACACACACACACACACACACACAAACACACACACACACACAGACACAAACTCACTAACACCCACACACACTCACACACACACACACACCCCCACACTCACACACACACCGACACACACACAGAAAAAGAGAGACAGAAACACAGACACAAACACACACACACACACACACACACACACACACACACACACACACACACACACACACACACACACACACACACACACACACACACACACACACACACACACACACACACACACACACACACACACACACACACACACACACACACACACACACACACACACACACACACACACACACACACACACACACACACACACACACACACACACACACACACACACACACACACACACACACACACACACACACACACACACACACACACACACACACACACACACACACACACACACACACACACACACACACACACACACACACACACACACACACACACACACACACACACACACACACACACACACACACACACACACACACACACACACACACACACACACACACACACACACACACACACACACACACACACACACACACACACACACACACACACACACACACACACACACACACACACACACACACACACACACACACACACACACACACACACACACACACACACACACACACACACACACACACACACACACACACACACACACACACACACACACACACACACACACACACACACACACACACACACACACACACACACACACACACACACACACACACACACACACACACACACACACACACACACACACACACACACACACACACACACACACACACACACACACACACACACACACACACACACACACACACACACACACACACACACACACACACACACACACACACACACACACACACACACACACACACACACACACACACACACACACACACACACACACACACACACACACACACACACACACACACACACACACACACACACACACACACACACACACACACACACACACACACACACACACACACACACACACACACACACACACACACACACACACACACACACACACACACACACACACACACACACACACACACACACACACACACACACACACACACACACACACACACACACACACACACAAACACACACACACAAACACACACACACACACACCCACACACACACACACACAAACACACAAACACACATAGATAAACACAAACACAAACACATAAAAACAAAAACTGTCACATGCACAAGAAAACTTACATGCACACAAAAACTTACACACACAATTAGACAAAAAATTACTATGTTTATGTACAGTTATGTTTAAGCAATAAATCCTTCTACCAATCAACCCATCTCCCCCAAAACACTTTTCAGCCTTTTCGTGTTAATATTTTTTATTTCAACTCATCCACACGGGTTTTTCACTAGCACCTCGGCCTCCACTATAACTATCCTAATAGATCCTTCTACCAATCAACCCATCTCCCCCAAAACACTTTTCAGTCATTTCTTGTTAAAAAAATCTTTAGTCATTAAGAAATTTCAACGACCATCCTGTTGCAGAATTCCTATCAAGTCAAACAATAAAGCAAAAACGAAAACACCTAAAAAAACCCTAATTTTAAACAGTTTTTGGGAAACAAGGTGGAAGTAAAGTGCAATTGCTCCGAAAGTAACCATAACTCTGAAAAACAGAATTTTAGTAATTATAGATACACGAAAATGATTGGCTTTATACGCTGATTCCAAATACATAAATTTCCTTAGGTTTAAAGTTATCCGTCAAAAGCTAAAACCTTGAGAATGTTAAGCCTCGACATGTGATTGGTTGCAATTCCTTTTTTCTTGCCAAGCCTTGACCTCCCTAATTGAAGGATATGAATTAGAACCATGGGAACGTAATTTCGTCGTATTTTGCTTATTTTCGTAGAAAAAAACACTGAAAAGCAATATTAAGAGCTATATTTGTGAGTTTTTCACTGAAAATTCCCTTTTTCTTGCCAAGCCTTGACCTCCCTAATTGAAGGATATGAATTAGAACCATGGGAATGTATTTTCATCGTATTTTTCTTATTTTCCTTGGAAAAAAACACTTAAAAGCCATATTAAGTAATATAATTGTGAGTTTTTAACCGACAATTACTTTTTTTTTGCCAAGCATTGACCTCCCTAAGTGAAGAATATGAAATAAAATCATAGGAACGTATTTTCGTCGTATTTTTAGTTTTTTTGTCGAAAAAAACACTGAAAAGCCATATTAAGAGCTGTATCTTTGAGTTTTTCACTGAAAATTCCTTTTTATTGCCAAGCCTTGACCTCCCTAATTTAAGGATATGAATTAGAACCCTGGGAACGTATTTTCATCGTATTTTTCGTAATTTCCTAGGAAAAAACACTGAAAAGCCATATAAAGTGCTATATCTTTGAGTTTTTCACTGTAAATTCCATTTTTTTAGCCAAGCCTTGACCTACCTACTGAAAGGAAATTAAAGAGAATCATAGTAACGTATTTTCATAGTATTTTGCGCACTTTCCTAGGAAAAAAACACTGACAATCCATATAAAGTGATCTTTGTTTGAGTTTTTCCCTGTCAATTCCCTTTTTCTTGCCATGCCTTGACATTCCTAATTAAAGGATATGAATTAGAACCATGGGAACGTAATTTCATCATATTTTGCTTATTTTCGTTGGAAAACAAACTGAAAACCCGTATTAAAAGCTATATTTGTAAATGTTTAACTGACAATTCCCCTGTTTTTGCCAAGTCTTGACCTCCCTAATTGAAATATAGGAATTAGAACCTTGGAAACGTATTTTCATCGTATTTTACGTATTTCCATTGGAAAAGACACATAAAAGCTAGATTAAGACTTAGATTTGTTATTTTTTAACTTAAAATTCCTTTTTTTTGCCACGCCATGACCTCCCTAATTAAAGTATATGACTATTTATGGCTTAAAAAAATTTATGGAACATTAATTTACTCTTCCGGCACTTTCGTATGGGCTATAAACTGCTAAACATGTCTCCATTGAAAGAGATTCCTATATTTAATTATCTGAACCCTGTTTGACAATATACTTCATTTTAAGGTTTTCTTTAGTTTCAAATGTTTTTGATTGTTTGTTAACCTTTGTATAGTTATTAGTTATAATTAAAAAGGAAGCATATAAAAAGCATTAAGCCCTTTAAAATACTTTTCTGTAAGAAGCAAATGAACGGAAAGCATAGAGACATCACTTACAGCGTGCAAATTGGCCGGTCCCCAGTGATCAACAGGTCTCTTTCTAATTGGAGCATGACGGTCAGCATACCTGTCCCATGACTAATGTAAATTATAGGTCACGCCCTAGCTACAATAGGCCCATAAGGGCTGATTACTCATTTTAGAGACAAAAAACCCAAACAAAAAGCAAAAGCAAGTACACTTTAAAATCTCCCTCCCCCCCACACTCGAACTTTCTGGCATGGATCTAAGCTATGGATCTGCCATGCCATGGATCTAAGCTAGCTCTTTCTTCACAAAACTTTTTCCAATCTTCTCTTTTAGCTCTTACAATTTCATATTATTATCTCTAAGGGAATTTTTCATATTTAGTTCACTTTCTAAATCATCCAAAATGTTATAAATTCTCAAATTCCTTCTATAATCTCGTCTTAATTTTGTCAGTTCCGGACTCCACCACCTTGCATACTTTCTTGATCTTTTACTACCAAAAACTGGGGTCGAATCAGCAGTGGTATCAGAAATCAACTTTCCGAAACTTTCAACAGCCACCTCTAACTCTTGTACGGACGACACAGGAAGCGAATACACATCATATATTCTACTAAGTAAAACTGAGCTAAATATTCCCCAATCTGTTTTACCATAATCATACTTTTGAGGGATTAAATAAAAAAACAAGTTTTTTTACTGAAAGTAAGGAACGACGTTAAAACTTAAAACGAACAGAAATTATTCCGTATGTGAAAGGGGATGTACCCTCCTAACGCCTCGCTCGTTACACTAAAGTTTTTTATTGTTAAAAAAAAATAGAGTTGTGAGAAAGTCAAACTTTAGCGTAAAGAACGAGGTGTTGAAAAGGGGACAGCCCCTTTCATTCATTGAATAATTTCTGTTCGTTTTAAGTTTTAATACCGTTCCTTACTTTCAGTTAAAAAAACTTTTTTTTTTATTTAATTTTTGAACGTTTTTGAATTAATGCAGGTTTTGATTTTGGGTCATCGTACATGAATAATAAAAACAAAATTTGTATATTAATTTTACTTTTATTTGTTTTTACTTTTATTTGTTTTTAATTTTACTTTTATTTATTTTGTTAAATGGCTTTCTGAAACTTGTTTAATTTTATTTACGAACGTTTTTATTAGTAATAAATATACGTAACTTACGAATTAACTTACATAACGACCTTCTATATTCATATATTTTTAATACGTATATTAGGGGGCTCGCCGCCTAGTCAATACCTCGCTCTTTAAGCTAAAGTTCGAATTTTGTTTCAATTCTTTAAAAATGACCCCATAATCACAAAAGCCGTTACTTAGAATAAATAGCTCTTATGAAAGTACTAAAAAATCTTTGGCTTAAAGAGCGAGGTATTGACTAGGGGGTGAGCCCAATCATACACGTAATATTTTCAGATCGTTTTAAGTTTTGATGTTACTCCTTATTTTCAGTTGGAAAACTTGCTTTTTTATATTTTATTTCTGATCTTTTTTTAAATAATGCTGGGAAATCCAGCGCCCCCTTCATAGCAATGTCCCTTCCCCCATGACAACTTCCTTCATGGAAAGATCCTCCCACAAAACCCCGACCCACCCCCAACCCTACAACCACAAAAAAAACCCCCAGAAAACGTTTGTATACTTCATAATAACCAATACGATATGTTAACATTGGGTAAAGTTCATAACTTTCAGCCCTCCCCCCGGGGACTTCGGGGGATTAAGTCATCCTAAAGAACATAGTTCTCATATTTTCAACCATGCTGAACAAAATGGCTATCTCAAAATTTTGATCAGGTGACTTTGGGAAAAAATGAGCGTAGGATGGGGCCTAGTTGCCCTCCATTTTTTTTGGTCACTTAAAAAGGGCACTAGAACTTTTAATTTCCATTCCAATGAGTCCTCCCACGATATTCTAGGACCACTGGGTCGATACGATCACCCCTGGGGAAAAAAAAAACATAAAACAGATAAACACGCATCCGTGATCTTTCTTCTGGCAAAGAATGCAAAATTCCACATTTTTGTAGATAGGAACTTGAAACTTCTACAGTTGGGTTCTCTGATACGATGAATATTATGGTGTGATTTTCATTAAGGTTCTATAATTTTTAGGAGGTCTTTCCCCCTTTTTTCGGAAATCAGCCAAATTTTCTCAGGCGCGTAACTTTCGATGGGTAGCACTAAACTT
This sequence comes from Artemia sp. Qi Xiang Cuo, assembly GCF_049724085.1. Lineage (NCBI taxonomy): Eukaryota > Metazoa > Arthropoda > Branchiopoda > Anostraca > Artemiidae > Artemia > Artemia sp. Qi Xiang Cuo. The sequence continues at coordinate 44,773,761 of NC_142801.1, forward strand.
GATGAAAGTTATATATTTGAAATCAGCATTGAAATCTAATCCTTTTGATGTATCTATTGGTATAAAAAACCCGTTTCCTAGAGTTTCGGTTACCATTGAGCCGGGTCGCTCCTTACTTACAGTTCGTTACCACGAACTGTTTGAAAGCATCTAACTCTATTTCAAAATAAATATACAAATGATCAGACAGTGACGGGAAATCCGAAAGAACTTTCCGGTTCTTAATAAACGGAACTAGATTATAACCTACAACTGTAACATCTGGGCTAGAAGAGCCGACATAATACGTCGGCACATTTGGGTTATTTATTACAAGTAAATTCTTATTTGCAAAATAATCATCTAAATCTTTTCCTCTTCTATCACTATTGCAACTTGTCATCTAAATCGGGCTTTTAACATTAAAGTCACCACCAACAACATGATTACTATGATTGCTTAACCCATCAGTAACAGCTAATACATTAGATACTGACTGAATTGACGGGGGGCAATATATTGACGAAACAACAACTTTATGACTTGGCAAATAAATAGACACAGCTACACATTCATTAGACGAATCATCAAAATTAATGTCTACACGAAAACATTTTTTAACTAAAACAGCTTTACTGAAAAACCTCTTACCGTAATCAATTTTTGAAAAACAACCATTTTCTCTTGGAATACACGAAAGCTTTCCGAGCTTATTAACATAGGGTTCCTGCAGCAGAACAACATCTGGCTTTCTTTCTGCAATGGTTTGTTGTAACTGCACCATTGCACAGAATGAATGCTGCAAGTTAATCTGGATGAAAGACAATGATCTATTCACTACATTTACACTACCTGATCGCACCATTGTACGTCATACAGAATTTGGTCTTGCAGTTTTGCTATAATCTTTTGTGCAGTTGGGCACTTTTTCAATTTTGTAAAACACGTCAGGGCTTCCATTGGTTTTGCTTCTATGGTGACAGGCACTGCACGATGGGCGACCAGAAAATGATTTCGGGCAATCATCAAATTATGGTTATCCATACAAAAAGAGCAGCACTGCATACCTCTGCACTCAGTTGCTCGGTGGCCATAAAGGTAGCATTTTGAAGACTTTATGAGGGACACATAGTCATCACAGCGCTTCATCAAGAAGCCAAGCTTCACATGACCGTATAGCAGGATAGACCTGCAGAGTTTTGGGCTAACTTCAAGTACAATATTAGCACTGTTTATATCTTTTCTCAACATTGTGACAACTTTCTTAGCTCACCTTGACCAACCATGTCTTTAACATTATCGTTGCTTCGCATGAACTCTGTGCGGAACGAATCGGCATCTTCACACTCCGTGACGTCATACACGATTATTCTCGGCATCTTTTTCTTCACTTGCACAGCTTTATACTTTGTCGCCGCGTACCGCCGATGCAAACGAACGGGGCGAGGTCACAGTCGACTGTGCAACCACATACACAAAAATGGGTGTTCTATTTAGGTTAACAATACGTTTTTGCAGTTTCACTACTGTTTGCAGATGGTGATTTTCGGTACAAAGTAGTTGCGATCTCTCTTTTATAACATTTTGATGTAAAACGAGGACGCGGTCGCATATTTCTTAGTCATAGCGCTTCCCGCCAGGGACTTTTTGTTTACATTTCTGTAAACGTCTTTCAGCAGTCTTAATAACACAGCGACACTTTTTTGTTGTTCTACGGAACATAGAATTTCGTCATCATTTTGACTGGCCGCATCAATGCCTGAAGCCATTGCCACTGCCACTTGGATGAAAGTGAGAGTCAAACCCGGTCTGCAGTAACCGTGTTCATTTCTCGGATCGCCAATATTCACTAGATTATTTATATTTTTGTTTGTGTCATTTTGACACAGATTAGACCGAATAATGTGAAAGATCTTTAGCTGTCCCGTTCTGCACTTAATTGTCTACAGTGTGGTGTAATTCTTAACACTATTCACGGCTGGATAAGCAAGACATGCGTTTTTGTCCAAATCTTGCTGCAAAAGAGGTCTTCCCACCTTGAAAGCTAAACTGAGACTCTATAATACCCTCCCTTCTACAACAAAAAGTGTGTTGTTAATTTTTCCTACGTTAGTATGTCCTCATTAAACACTCATACTGTTTTTGCAAGGAGTTTGAGAATGTACCGCAAGAAATATAGGTTTTGGGAAAGTTACAAAATAAAATTTCTATTTTTTCCGACTTCAACAATATATACATAAGATAAAACCATAAAAACAGTCAATTATCTTGATTTTCTGTACAAACTAGAAGATAGTAACTAAATACCTTTTGGGAAGTAAAGATTGATATAGGAAAAAAAATAAGCAAAAACCATTATAGTTTGAAAAATGGAGATTAACAAACGATACAGAAATTTGTTTTTCACAGGTCTCAAAAATATTCCTATCCTTACCCCATAGACTCCACATTTATACTTCAATCTTTTTATTATTCACTTAGCATAAAAGACTATGATCATATGAAAGTATGCTTAAAATCCAAGTTACTTCGATTGTTGTATCAATCTTTTTTATCCCATTAAGTTCTCGATTATGTTTAGCTCAGCATTTCTATTTTCTGTCACTTCCGAGTAGATAATTCCCATTTTGTTCGAGATTGAGTAGCTTTTAGGAAAATTGCTCAATCGCTTCCTTCGAAAGAAGAAGAAGAAATAAAAAGAACAATTCCATTTTAGCCAAGGTCAGGCAAGAGTCATCATCAAATATAAGCACAGATTTACGCAAGGACTAGAAATTAAATTTGGTATGCCAATGCTTGGTTTTGGGAAATTCAGTACTTCAACACAGCCATCTATCGTACCAATACCACTGCCTAAGTAAAAAGTGAAGTCGGAAAAGTGTATTATTCATTTATTCATTATTGTTTTTCTTCACCTAGGAACTAAGTATGAAGGAGCTGTCGTAGAAATTTTGGAAGGAGCTCATTCGATAGGAAATCGAAACTTCTAGTGCCATTTTTAAGAGTCAAAAGTGATTGGAGGAAAACCAGCCGCCTCCTATACCCATTAATTTCCCAAACACATCCAATTAAAATTTTAGATAGCCATTTTGTTCACCCTAGTTGAAAGGTCCAATAATGATGTCCATCTTAAAGCATTCAGTTGAAAATTTTAGGACATGTTGAGAGGGATCCCGCTAATTCTGCTACTATCACTACTATTACTACGACTATTACTACTGAGACTAAGGTTAGGAAGGTGAAACTGTCAGGAAATGTTTAAGGTTGAACTAGTTAAAACACACTCCGCGTATGCAGGTTGTCGAAAGGGTTGTCACAGGTTGTCAACTATACTCCATGAAAAGTTTAGAGCATTAAGTTCAAACTTTCAGTGCATGTTGAGGAGGATGTTGAGCAAGCCAAAAGGTGCTATATGCATGTTACTATTACTAATACTTCTGCTGCCACTATTAATGATACCACTAAGGCTAAAGATATTAATCGAAACATTTTCGGAAAATGTTAAGGGGTGTGTTGAATTAAATTGTAACACGCTAGGAGTATGCAGGCTTTAAAAAGGCCGTATCAGTAGTATCACAAGAACGGCTTAGAGCATTAAGTTGATACTTTCAGGGCATGTTCAGGGGTATGCTGAACTTGTAAAAATGCACTATGTACGTGCTACTGCTAGTAGTAGAGTAGTAGTAGTGGTAGTAGTACTGCTGTTAGTACTACTATTGCTAAAACTAATGGGATTAATGTGGAACTTATAGGGACTGTTGAGGGAGATGTTGGACTAAATTAAAACATATTATGTGCATGCAGGTTATCAAAAGGACGTGTAATCAATATCTCAGAAACGGCTTGAAGTACTAAGTTGAAACTGTCTGTTGAAATAGAAACAAAGAAACAATGCCCTTTATTACTTTAAATTACTTCTGCTATTATGAAAACGACTTTTGATAATGCTAAGGCCATTAGTGAAACTTTCAGGGAAGGATGAGGATGGTTTTGAACAGAATCAAAAGACACTATGTATATGTAGTTTATCAAAGGAGTGTATTTACCAATATCCTTGCAACAGCTTACGGTATCAAGTTGAAACTCCCAGGGCAACCAATATTACTAATACTTTTGTTACTCATTTTACTACTACAACTTCTACTATTACTGCTAGTATTGAACTAAATTTCAAGTGTATCCAGGTCGTCAGAATAGACCATGTTGTCAAGGTAACTAGGTGGGATATCTTAGGACTATGATATGGTATATGATATGATATTTGTTAACATTAAAAGATGGGTCATAGTTATCACAACCATGTAAAAGTTTACAAATAATAAACAAATACGCGCCCTTAAACCTAAATTAAATTATAAATAAATTACAGAAAATGATCCCTATGTATCAGACTTGTAGCCACAAACTTACCCAACTTTTTAATCCCCCACAAAACTTCTATCGCCTAATATTATATCCACCAATTCTTCCCTTGTATTTCATCCGGGGAAAATTCCTCACTCAGACCTTTTAGTTCCAAGCAAAAGCCAAGAAATTAAATAAGTCATCCTCCCCATCTCCACAGTGAACAAAAGTAAGGACCTGTCTCTGACTTCACCATTCCTAGATACTTCCTGTTATCACCAAGTGGTAAAACAATTCCCATTGCTGATACTGTTCTCTTTATTTCCTCCATATAAAGCCTTGCCTTAAGATAGTTCCTCTCCTCATCCTTCCTTAATCCTAGCATACACAGAGAAAGACGGGACCACTGTTAAATTACAATACCATTTTTGGATTTCCTGGTTCTCTTAAATAATCCTTGCCTGTTTGGAAACCACCCCGCTTTCTAGGCCTAACTTCTCCCAAACTTTCTAAATATATCTTACTTAACTAGCCCAAGAAAATTTTCCCCTGTCACTCAAGCCCTCTTGGTGTGCTACAAGGTGATAGGCTATTAAAGGTATAAAGTATAAGCTTTTACAGAAAATTTATCTTGCTTTGAAACTAAATCAAAAGGCTCTATGCGCTCTGTGGTTTTACATAGGAATTCTGAGCAGTATCTCAAGAAGGACTGAGGGCATTAATTTGATACTGTCACGGCTACTACTATTACTACTTCCGTTCTAATTATTGAACTAAACCTAAAGGGTGTAAGGGCATCCAGGCCTTCAAAATATCATAGACACAATGTCTTAGGAACAGAATAGGTTATAAGGTTTAATTTTTCAGGGAAAGCTGAGTAGATGTAGAACTAAATCAAAAGATACTATATGTGTCAAGATATTTGTAAAGGCGTATATTATTGGAAATTGTTGATAAACATTTATCCAACCTATAAATAGTAAGCCAGAATATGGATTCTTATAGAGAAAAAGAAAACCGATTAAAAATATTTTCTTTTCACCAATGAAAAAGACTATGTCCATAAAAAGAACAGACATTAATTTGAAAAACTTCAAAAAAATACATCTTAAATATTTTCTCTATTTTAACTTTAATAAATCCAATATTATTAGACTTTCAGGAATAATATCTGTAAATATATATATATATATATATATATATATATATATATATATATATATATATATATATATATATATATATATATATATATATATATATATATATATATATATATATATATATATATATATATATATATATATATATATATATATATATATATATATATATATATATATATATATATATATATATATATATATATATATGTATATATATTTGCTTTTTTGAAATCATTTCTTCACAAAATTTGAAATTGATCTACAGCATGATGAAAAGGCTGAGTAGTTTTATATTCATTTAATACCAAGATTTCTTACAACG
>NC_142801.1:44784571-44799571 GCF_049724085.1 Artemia sp. Qi Xiang Cuo
GCTTTTGGAGGTGAGCTCTTAAAGAACTCAATGCTAGACACTTTATCTAACAGTCTGTCTAATTTTGACTTTGGTTCCCATTTTAAAGTTCTATTATCTGCAAAAGATGAAAGGAACATATGGTAAGCACATTAGGACCAAGTACTTCCATATTATAAATTTGACTAGCTTGAGGTAAAAATGATGAAAGCGTAGAGCCTTTAAACACTATCTAGTCTTATTAAAAATCAGCTTAGGCTACATATCGTTTACATCACTGAGACTTGGGCCGTAAGCAAATTATTATAAAAATCATTTCTTGGAAAAAGGAAATAGCCTAGGGATCATAAGGAAACTAGTTTTCCCACAGCCTAGTTTTGGCTCTTAACGGCTTCCTATAAAAGCCGACATAATAGCTAGATTCTACCATTTTCCTACGGTAACTTGCTTTGTTTGGCGTTTACTGATTTAATTATATAATTGACTCGTACCAGAGAGTTATTTTCGTTCTCCCTTCCAAGTCTTTTGACGGGTTAATATGAACTCGTAAAGATGAAGGGCACTATGTTTTTCAACACTGTTTTAAGTCACAAGCTCAACGAAATTGACTGAGTTCATCTCTTATGTCTGGGCCACATTATAGTCATACCTGTCGTTAAATTCAAAACTACAGCACTAATTATGTATCCTGTCCTTAGCAGATCAAGTCGAACAATGTTCAATTTTTCAAGCGAACAGTTGGGGTACGTTACAGCTTCGACAAAAAGTTCATAATATTTAATAAAAATTTAATTTTTCGTGCCAGGTGAGAGCGAACTAACTCTTGGAACGACCCAAAATTAACTTCGCATTAAACTTTGCATGCAAATTGTGTGAAAACGGTTTACTAATATTTTTAGCTTATTACTTCTGCACAATCATCACCAAAATGACAAAAATATTGGCAAATGACCAAATTTATGAGGATCAATGGGTATTAAGGAATTAAAAATCATATGTTGCATATTTTATTCATTATTCGGTAAAATTACTGATATTAAATGATCATTTAACGGCGTATTATTAGTCAATAAATCAGTCCAGTTCTCAGTTATTCAGTATTAAATTGGAAGTAGATGCGTTCTAAATTAAAATTTCCACCTGTAATGCACCCTGGGTGATTATTCAATTAGATTCAAGGTTTAAGACATAATTTTTTTTAATTAAAATTTAGAAGCTTAGAACAACGGTTTCTGATCCATCTGTTAGATGGATCTAGCAAAAGATTCAGGGGGGGTCTTACTGTGGAGTCAGCCTGTATACAAATACATACGAATATACCAGAATACATACGAATATACCAGAATACATAAGAACATACCAGAATACATAAGAACATACTAGAATACATGATCATATATATTTCAATGTCAGCTGGACATTATTTCAGTCCATACGAGATCAAATTTGGGTTGATCAGCTCACTTTCATCTAAGATTAAGGCTGCCAGATAGTCGGGATCAAATTAGTGTTGATTATCAAACCACTTATTTTTATTTCGATTTTCCGAGTATAGGTGTGACGTTAAAATCAAGGAAAAACATGTGCCATTCACGAATCATTTTTTCTTTTTGTTATTGACTAGTGTGACTTTGATATAGCTTTGCAATTTTTCTGCTGCAAGTCTTACAACTCTACAAATTTTTACTGGCATCCAGGGTTTTTTTTTCTAAGTCCATTAAATACCTAGTAATTGTAAGGCTGCCAGATACAGCAGATTTTACGTCAAAATCACATAAATTCATGTTTGGTAGGATTTTGATAAAAAAGGGAAAGAGACATAGGCCTATATTTTAAGATTTGACACATCTTTTCGTTGGTTTAAAAAAAAGTATAATCTGATCATAATCAGATTGGAAAGAAAATCTTTTGACTTGACGGTTTTGACTACGGTAGAAAAAAAGATATTTCTATCAATTATTATTTATAGTCATGTAAGGGAAGTCGAACAGGTCAGATTCATTGCATGCATGAAGAGAAGAAGGGGCTGAAGGGCTAAGCTGCATTTTCCTATAGGCTAGTTCCTTATTTTTCTACATGATTAATCTATTTTGTGGCACTCTTTTATTAAAGTTGTACTTCAAAACTGTCACCTTTCCCCACAACCAAGTCCTGTTTACGTGTCTGATACATCGTAAGCAATTTCAAGCATGCTCAGAAAAATGATAGCTCTTAGGAATATTAAATAAAAAAAAGTATTTTTTCCATATGAACATAAATCGCAACACTACAACTAAACACAACCAGCAATTAATCTTTATATAAGGTGTGCTACAGACCTCCCCCCTCCCCTTTATGCTTAACATTTACAAATGCTCTACAGAAATCATTTTGTATGGAACAAACATAGACAGCTGGTAATTGTAAATGCGTTGTTTGTAGATTCCCGTCCGAAAAATATAAACAATTTCATTGTTTAAAGCAAATTCACATTAATAAGTCCTTCCAGGCTTCCAATGGTCCCTTGACCCTTGTAATGGGATTAAAGACCACATTACGTGTGTAAAAAGGCTCTTTCTGAAATGGAAAGTAACCAAACCCATGCTCTTTTCACCGAAGTTCAACTTTTTGCCATCATGCTTTGATATTTCAATGTTCTTTGTAAAAAAAAACACACAAAAAAAAACACACACAAAAAAAGATACTTTAGCAAGCAATAAGAGGAAACCTTCATTTATTTTCATCCATTGACTTCATCATCTTCATGTTGATCTCAATATTCATCAAATTCACCCGAAACACTTCTTATATGAGCTTAAGCAGATACTTTTGAAGCCTCAGAACCCCATTGGGCCTTTTTCGGGCCAATACTGTTATTTTCCGATTCAAAATTCCAGAAATTGTTACTTTTCTGTGTCGTAATCTCCTTTGAAACTTACAAAGGAAACTAAATTGTTAAAACTTGGTCTGCACGAGCCCTTTTTCAATAATTTAGGATTACTGAATCGATACGATCTTCCTTAGGGAAACAAACTCACATGCGTAACCATCATTCTTGGTAAAAATGCGAAATTTTGTATTTTTGTATACGTAACTTTAGGATTTTCAAACATATTGGACTTAACTAGATAAATTTTATCAATCAATCTCACTCGCCTTCTTAGGGTAGTATAAACTCTTTCATAACATTATGCATGTTTTTTAAGCTAATAACTTCTGATGGCTAAATTTAAAACCAACAAATGTTTCATGTTAAAATCATGTATATTTGAATCTTAAGAAAGTAGACCCTCTTGTTGCCTAAATCGTACTAAAAGTTTCTTATTACATCATCAGTTTCTATCGACGAGAGTTGCTCTTTACGTAGAATTTGTTACTACGAACTGTTTAATCTTATCAGAAAACTTGAAATGCATACTGTCCCATTTTGACAAATTTAAAAGACCAGAGAGCATTTTTTTTTTGTAAAAAGAGGGGAAGTAGAGCAAGTATATGAGTAGAGGCGGGTCCGAGGCATATAATGTACCTGTTTTTCCTATTTTAACAAATATGCACTCCCCTCTCAACGTGGGCCTGCCTAGAAACATCCCTGTGTACATGCAGGGAATTCAGTCATTAAATACATCAATGATCCATCATTAGCAAATAGTCACCAATCAGCATCGATAAATAAATGAAACCCAAAACGAACACAAAATTACAATGAATAACCGAGTCAAACTCAAAACGAGCAGAAATTATTATAAGTTGGGTGCAAAACCCCAATGCCTTCCCAAGACCAGAACAAAATTTGCACTTTACTGAAAAAAATATAAATGTTTTTACTTTTATAACTTTAATAAATCAAATAATAGTAACATTTTGATTATTAAATATCAGTATATGTAAATTAAACTGACAATGCACATTCATTTGTATTTTTTCAGTAAAGTGCAAATTTTGTTCTGGCATTGGGAAGACCTAGGGGTTTTGCGCCCAACTTATGTTCATTCCAGCCCGTTTTGAATTTGACTCGGCTATATATTGTAATTTTTGTTCGTTTTGGGTTCATTTTATTTATAGATCGTGATTTGTAGTAGTTTCACGCTAGGCAAATTATTTGAATTTATTTTTGGTCATATTTTGTTTAATAGATTTCTTTAACTTTCTTTGGAAAATTTACTAAGGGGAAAAAGTTACTGAAAAGAATATTTTTTCGCTGTACATTGGCATAATCTATTCAGGGAAACAGAATGTAACACTTCAAATCTTTTCGTTTTCTAAGAATTTTTAGTTTGGTCTACTAATTGTATGCTGGAGAAAAATTTTTAAGCAATTTTTAACATCATTCATCCTTTTAAAAACCTGGACGCAAACAGTACTGTTTAATTTAGTTTCCTACCTCCTCTAGTTGACCTGAAATGGAAAACTTGATACCATTCGCAAAAAAAATCTGTTTACTTTTTTGATAGCTTGGATACACTTACGCTATTTTGATTTGGTTAAATTTTAAGAGCAGAAGTAGCCCCGAAAGTTTGAACATAATACCCTCAGTCGCTCATGGGATACTGCTGAGATGCCTTATTGAGAAATAGCATTATCACAGTGCATTTTGATTTAATCTTAAGGCAAGATTTAGTTTTTAAACATAATGGGCAAATGGGAGGGTGGGCGTGGGAGGGTGGGAGTGGAAGGGGTATTAGTTGCCCTCAAATCACTTTCGACTATTAAAAAGGGCATCAGCTCTTTCTATTTTCAATCGAATGAGCCCTTTTTGAAGTTCCCACGACAGCTCCTTCGATACGAAGTGCCCTGGTCTAAACAACAACAGCAAAAAAAAATATAAATAATCACTTTCGACTATTAAAAAGGGTACAAGCCTTTTGAATTTCAAATCTAATGAGCCCTTTTTCAAGTTTCTACGACAAAAATTTCAATAAAAACCATATATGGCCCCAGGGCATAACTTATAACCCTTGCTCTGAGGGTTTTGGGGGAGTGTCCTCCTCATATTTCTATCATATTTTCTATCTGGAAATCAACTACGCTGAACAAAATGGCTATCTCAAAATTTTAATTGGATGTGTTTGGGGGAATTATGGGCGTGGGGGGGGGGCTAGTTTCCTTCCAATTCCTTTCGACGATTCAAAAGGGCACTCGCCCTTTGAATTTCCAGTCGAAGGAGCATGTTTTGAAATTTCTTCGACAACGCCTTCTATAAAAACCTTATATGCCCCCAGGGCATAACTTACAACCCTTGCCCTGAGGGTTGTGGGGGAGTGTCCTCCTCAAAAACATATTTTCTATCAGGAAATCAACTATGCTGAACAAAATGGCTATCTCAAAATTTTGATTGGATGTGTTTAGGGGAATGCTGGGCGGGGGGGGGGGGGGCTTTTTGCCCTCCAACCACTTTCGACTAATAAAAAGGGCACTAGCCCTTCGAATTTCCAATCGAATGAGCCTGTTTTGAAGTTTCTAAGACAGCACCTTCTATAAAAGCCTTCTATGCCCCCAGGGCATAACTTAAAACCCTTGCCCTGAAGGTTGTTGGGGAATGTCCTCCTCAAAAACCTATTTTCTATCTGGAAATCAACTATGCTGAACAAAATGGCTATCTCAAAATTTTGATTGGATGTGTTTGTGGGAATGATGGGTGTGTGGGTGGGGGGGGGGCTAGTTGCCCTTCAGTCACTTTTGACTATTAAAAAGGGCACTAGCCACTCCAATTTCCAATCGAACGAGCCCTTTTTGAAGTTTCTACGACAGCTCCTTCAATACGAAGTACCCGGGTATGGAAAAAAAAACCAACACATTGTGCCCATAACGTTCTTTACTCAGGCAGCGCGCTAGCGCTGCCTATGATTAAGATGGCTATACACATAGCAATAAAGTTAAAAGTCTTTTCTGAGCAGACCTATCTGTCAATTACTCTGACAATGGTTCACATTGACTAAGTAGAACTTTAACACTAATCTTCATTAAGTTCGATAAGAATATAAAATTGTTTTTGATTCGTGAACTAATTCTAACTCGCCAATCAAAGACATTGTTACGTGAAGTTGCTTACGCTATGCAATGGGAACATAAAACCACCCTTGCACATGAACAACATTGATGCGAGTCATCAATGATAAAATCTTATTTTATCAAACATTTCGTGGTAGCGAACTGTAAGGAGCAACCTGACTCATTAGTAACCGAAATTCTAAAACACGGAATTTTGACACCAACAGATGTATCAAAAGAATAGACGTTTTATGATGATTTCAAGTGTGTAAGTTTCATTAAGTTTAGTCTTACCTATCAAAGGTTATGAGCCTTAGAAAATTTGCCTGATTTTAGAAAAAAAATGGTAACACCCCCCTAAAAGTCATAAAATACACCATCAGATTCAGCGTACAAGAGAACCCTATTGTAGAGGTTTCAAACTTCTATCTGCAAAAATGTGGAATTTTGTATTTTTTGCCATAAGAAAGTTCACGGATGCGTGTTTTTTTTTTGTTTTTTTTCTTCCAGGGGTGATCGTATCGACCCAGTGGTCCTCGGGAGAGGACTCATTCGAACGGAAACTAAAAGTTCTTGTGATCTTTTTAAGTAGCCCAAAAAATTGGAGGGCAACTAGGCCCCCTTCCACGGCCCTTTTGTCTCAAAATCACCCGATAAAAATTTTGGGATAGCCCTTTTGTTCAGCATCGTTGAAAGGCAGAATAAATATAACTCTGGAGATTTCATGACCCCTCACAGCCCCTGGGAAAAGGTCTTTAAGTTACAAAATTTGCAGATTGTTTACCTATTGTATTTGCTTTGGGAAGTAGGTATACATTTTTCGGGTGAGGGGGAGGGGGTGAATTTTCTACAGGTGAGATTTTCCACAGCGAAAATTTGTCGTGGGAAGGGAAGTTTTCAGGGGGTGAATTTTTCAGGGAAAATTTTACACTGGTGAAATTTGCCAGAATTCTTATATGGGATTCTTCGTATATCTTGCTTTCTCTTTGTCAATTCAACTTTAGGCGTGAAGATATTAAGGGTAAGTGCTTTGGGTAAATTTTCACCAGTATTGAATTGTCTTAAACAGTGGTTCTCACACTTATTTAGACACTTTACCCCCTTTTACCCACAATATATTTTAGGTACCCCTTCTCAGTTACCGGTACTAAGTAAACTATAGCTAAAATATAAATGAAATTGCCAATCCTAGAGTTAAAGAGTTATTTTTTTTTCTTGGCTGGCCGCGTACCCCTAGAAAGTTTTGCGTACCCCCAAGGGGTACGCGTACCACAATTTGAGAACCACCGGTCTAGAGGATAAATCGGTCAAGAGGTGGGCTTTTTCCGTGTAGATGTAGCCAGATTTCCTAGCATCATTTGAAAAACGATGAGAAATTAAATAAATGAAAAAAAAATTCAACTAAAAGTAAGGAGGAACATTAAACTTAAAACGAAAAGAAATTATTACGTATATGAAGGGGTTCGCCCCTTCGTCAATACCTCGCTCTTTACGCTAAAGTTCTTTTTAGTACTTTCATAAGAGCTATTTATTCTAATAAAACTCTTTGTGATTCAGTGGTCATTCTTAAAGAATTGGAACAAAATTCAAACTTTAGCGTAAAGGGCGAGGTATTGACGAGGGGGTGAAACCCCTCATATACGTAATAAAAATATACGAACATAGAAGTTCGTTACATAAGTTAATTCGTGAGTTACGTATATTTATTACTAATAAAAACTAATAAAACGTAAACAAAATTAAAAGCTCTAGGGCCCTTTTTAAGAAGCCAAAAAAGCTGAAGGGCAACTAGACCCCTCCCCCACCCTTTTTTTCTCAAAATCGTCCGATCAAAATTTTGAGAGAGCTATTTCGCCGAAAAAAAAGTAAATTAATATGCAAATTTCGTTTTAACTATTCATGTACGGTGAGCCAAAAACAAAACCTGCATTAATTCAAAAACATTCAGAAATTAAATGGAAAAATCAAGTTTTTTTAACTGAAAGTAAGGGGCGACATTAAAATTTAAAACTAACAGAAATTATTCCGTATATGAAAGGGGCTGTCTCTTCCTCAACACCTTGCTCTTTACGCTAAAGGTTGACTCTTTCTCACAGCTCTACTTTCAGTTAAAAAAACTTTAAAAAGTTTTTTTTTATTTAATTTTCCCTAGCACAGGACGTATGCGAAAGTCGTATCTTTTTAAAATTAAGTTTTACAATTACTTTATTTAAAAGCAGTTTGAAATTGGCTCAATTCAAAACCAAAAGCTTAATATTAAAAAGACTGTGAGTGAGAAACAAATAATAACAAACAAATAATAAAAATATCAAAAACGTTGAATATCCCTAAAGAAAAAGAGATACATTTTATTTTCTATCCTATTCATTTCCATTTAACGCCAAAACATATCTATTTTGGGGATAAAAAGAAACATTAAGACAGAATAAATAATTAAAATTGCAGAATAAACCTATTAAAGATTCATACTGCTGATAATCTCGTTGTGGTATTTATGATTCTCAAAGTATTTTCATTAAAGTTTATACAACTTGACTATTCTCAAAAAAAGTGTAAGCAATTTTTCGCTTACATTTTAGATTATTCTAGGAAGGAGACCCGTTGACAAAATCCCTTCACGGTGGCCTTTGGAGGACCAAATACAAAACTGAACTATATGTGAATGCACTTTACCTCTATTATAACGATTCGGTTTAACACTGGTTACTTTACTTTGGCAGCGCTATTGCACTGCCTATGATTTCCTGCCTGGAAAAACAAAGCCATCTGAAATGCATATTTCGAAAGCAAAACCAAGGAATTGAACCCTCCTCCCATCCTAGTTTTGAAAATTATATATTCTAAATCTTTGTATTTTATATTCGTTTTCCTGTTTTACACATTTACGGGTATTTTATGCATAAATAGGTTGTCACTTGGTTCCTCTTTCCTTTAAAATCCCCCCCCCCCGGGTGTTAGCATTTTTACAGGAGCAAATTTAGAACTACTACTGATCTACTTCGCTTTAGCATATTTACCTTTCAGCTTTGGTGATTATTCAACAGTCCTTTCTCTGTTTTAATTATTTTTATTTCTTGTTCTTTTTTATTTTTATTGTTGCTTTGCTTTTCATATATTCCACATACACTTCCAATCAAATAAATTATTTAGAGGATGAAGGCTGGTAGAAAATATTTCTATAAAAATTTTCCCTTTTCTACCAGAACAGACGTCACCAAAAGTTAAAGTTATTTCTTTAGATTAAGTGTTTACATACTAATTATTCCCAGACTGTAGGCTGAGAGTCATTAGAAATGCATATGAGAGCAACAGGGCTGATAGTTTCATATTGATTTTTCAATCCCCACAAGATTCAAGGCTTCCCTCTTGGTAATAACGTGCTGAGAAACAATACAGATGCTTTAAAGAGATACTGAATTATTTTTTCCAACAATTCTGAAATAAACAAAAAGCGATTAGAGAATATGGAGTAGTGGGTCTGTATGTTTTGTATGATTCTCACGAAGCTGACAAACTAGGAGTTCCCCAAATCCAATAATAGAAGACTTGATGAAAATTAAATTTCCTACAGCGATATCCTTTGCTTGCTTTAATAAAGACTGAGTAGCAATCGACAAATATTTTCCAGGGAGGGGGACAAAAAAATTTTACTAAGGAGTGAAACTAAGATTTTAAAAAAAAATCCTAGCTAAAGACCGTTTAGCCTGTGGAATACGACATAGTAAATTTCATAATTAGTTTTTTCAACTAAAAGCAAGGAGTAACCTAAAAACTTAAAACGAACAGAAATTATTACACATATGAGGGGGGTTGCCCCCTTCTCAACCCCTCGCTCTTGACACTAAAGATTTTAGCACTTTTAAAAAAGCTTCTTATTGTTCTAATTAAGTGACCCTTGTGTTTCAGCAGTTGTTCTTAAAGAATTGGGACGGAATTCAAACTTTAGCGTCAAGAGCGAGGTGTTGAGGAGGGGGGAACCCAACTCATATACGTAATAACTGAGTTTCGGTTACTATTGAGCTACGTTGCTCCTTACTCACAGTTCGTTACCGCAAACTGTTTGATATGGACTCTCAGAAGAAACTGAACGTATACGAAATGGCCAATGGAGCGAGTGGTAAAACCTAGCTTGGAGTGTCTGGTGCAATCTAAATTATTACCGATACCAGTTGATCGATTAATATTGACAAAGTTGGATGGATAACTGTAGGCGACGAATTTTATACCAATTTTTTAGTGGGGGGGGGGGTAAGGTGTTTTCATTGGATGGCTAACTTTCCGAACTTTGTATATCTATTTGTTTAACAGAAGAAGAACCCAAACTGGAAAAAAAGAACTACTCTCGATGTTAACAAACAATAATATTAGTAGAATGGCCTTATTGACTCCCACGAGTACAAAATTCGGTTATCAAAAGAACGTATCTCCGATCAGTACACCAAATAAGGGCATAGCCTCCCTAGGGAGAAAGATTGCGTAATCGGTCAATGACCTCTTTTTTCCAAGGTCGATTTATTTGATGTTTCTATGTGTAATAACTCCGGGACGAAGGTTGCACATGCGCATTGAATTCTAATGGGAACAATGTTTTTGATCTAGGACTCGAAGGGGAAGTGAATTTCCGAGAACTTGATTGCGTAATCAAAGTGTGTCAACAACAACAACATCGACCTTGACATTCGCTGAGAGCGTGCACTTACAACAACAACAACATCGACCTTGGAACACCTGTGCTGTCGACCTCAATTCACCTATCGTGAATCAATAATTCCCCTTAGAAACAACAAATTAATTTCCCCTTTCTTGACAGATCAATCAATCAATGACATCATCTGTCAGACTTTAAAAATTTTCGCCCAGAAACATTTCTCCAGGAATAGATCCAAATCATTAATGTCTTTGCCTCGGGAACAACTCTTTTGGTTGAACTCCAAAGGATATTAATCACCAAAGGCCATGGAAACAATTAGGCAAGAAACATCTTAGCGATGAATTGTTTTAGCGCGCGAAAAGGTTTCTTATTAATTTGAAATGCGTTAGCGCAGAGATGCCAATAACAAAGGAACACGATGAATTTACGTTTAGGGATTATTTGGGCGAAACCGTTTTAGACAGGTTATGGAACTATTTCGGCGAAACAGATAGAGACATTTTAAAAGAAGATTTTTGAAGAGATTTTGGAAGAGGTTTTGAGTGTGGTCGTTATAATACACAAGTTTCATTTGAACAGTGTTGTGAGGTCCTCTAACCCAACCCCAAAGGGTTCCGATCCTCCCACCACAACCCCGAAGGACGCCCCCGGTCCTCCAAGGCCCCCCAAGCTCCCAAAGGGCCACCGGCGCCCCCCAAGGCCCACCCAGACCCCCAAAGGCCCTCCCCCGGCCCCACAAAGGAATTATTTACTGACCTTCAGTTGTTGTGATTTTAAAAGTTCTGCTTTTGTTTTCTAAAATCATCGCCTAAAATGCCTCAAACTGTTTCACCCAAAGAGACACATACACAGAGACACACACACAGAGACACAAACAGAGACAAACACAGAGAGACACACAGACAGAGACACACACACAGAGACACACGCACAGAGACACACACACAGAGACACACACACAGAGACACATACACAGAGACACACACACAGAGACACACACACACAGAGACACACACACAGAGACACACACACAGAGACACATACACAGAGACACACACACAGAGACACACACACACAGAGAAACACACAGAGACACACACACACAGACACACACACAAAGAGACACACACACACACAAACACACACAGAGACACACACACACAGACATACAAACCCACAGACACACACACACAGACACACACACACAGACACACAGACACAGAGACAAACACAGAGATACACACACACAGAGACACACACACAGAGACACACTCACAGAGACACACACAAAGAGACACACACACACAGACACACACACAGAGACACACACACAGAGACACAGACACAGAGACACACACACACAGACACACACAGAGAGACATAAAAACAGAGACACACACACAGAGACACACAAACAGAGACACACACACAGAGACACACACACAGAGACACACACACAGAGACACACACACAGACAGACACAAACACAGAGACACACACAGACACACACACACACATACACAAACACACACATACACACACACACACAGAGACACAAACACAGAGACACACACACACACACACACACACATAGAGAAAGACAAACATACACACACACACAGAGACACACACACAGAGACACACACACACACAGACACACACACAGACACACACACACACACACACACACACATAGACACACACAAATATAGACACACACACACATAGACACACACACAAACAGACACACACACAGACACACACACAGACATAGACACACAAATACAGACACTCACACATAGACAATACCACACACAGACAAACAGTCACAGACACACCCACACACAGATACACAAAGACAGAAAACAACAGAGACACAAACAGAGACAGACACACACACACAGAGACACTCACAAAGACAGACACACACACACAGAGACACACACACAGACACACACACCCAGACAGACACACACAGAGACACAACACAGAGACACAAAATCAGAGAAATACACCCAGAGACACACACACACAGAGACACACACACAGAGACACACACACAGAGAGACACACACAGACACACACACACACACACACACACAGAGACACACACACAGAGACACACACACAGAGAGACACACACAGAGAAACAAACACAGAGAGAGACACACACACAGAGACACACACAGACAGAGAGACACACACAGAGAGACACATACACACGCAGATATACACACAGACACACACACACACAGAAAAAAACTGAGAGACACACACAGAGAGAGACTCACACAGAGACACACACACAGACACACACACAGAGAGACAAACACACACAGACACACACAGAGAGAGACACACACAAACACATACACACAGACACACACACACAGAGACACACACACAGAGACACACACACATACACACACACACACAGAGACACTCTCACTCAGACACACACACAGAGAGACACACACACAGAGACACACACACAGAGACACACACACAGAGACACACACACAGAGACACACACACAGAGACACACACACAGAGACACACACAGAGAGACACACACACTGAGAAACACACACAGAGACACACACACAGAGACACACACACAGAGACACACACAGAGAGACACACACACAGAGACACATACACAGAGACACACACACAGAGACACACACACAAAGAGACACACACACAGAGACACACACACAGAGACACACACACAGAGACACACACACAGAGACACACACACAGAGACACACACACAGAGACACACACACAGAAAGACACACACACAGAGACACAGACACAGAGACACACACACAGAGACACACACACACAGAGACACACACACAGAGACACACACACAGAGACACAGACACAGAGACACACACACAGAGACACAGATACAGAGACACAGACACAGAGACACACACACAGAGACAAACACACAGAGACACAGACACAGAGACACACACACAGACACACACACACAGAGACACAGACACAGAGACACAGACACAGAGACACACACACAGACACACACACACACACAGACACACACACAGAGACAGAAACACACACAGACACACACACAGAGAGACACACACACAGAGAGACACACACACACAGAAACACACACACACGGAGACACACACGGAGACACACACAGAGACAAAAACACACACAGACACACACACAGAGAGACACACACAGAGACAGACACACATACACACACACACACAGACACACAGACACAGATACACACACACAGAGACACACACACAGAGACACACACACAGAGACACACACACAGACACACAGATACAGAGACACAGACACACACACACACACACACAGACACACACACACAGAGACACACACACAGAGACACACACAGAGACACACACACAGAGACACAAACACAGAGACACAGACACAGAGACACACACACGGAGACACACACACAGAGACACACACACAGAGACACACACACAGAGACACACACACAGAGACACACACAGAGACACACACAGAGACACACACACAGCGACACACACACAGAGACACACACACAGACACACACACACAGAGACACACACACAGAGCCACAGACACAGAGACACACACAAAGAGAGACAAACACACACTGAGACACACACACAGAGACACACACCCAGAGACACACAAACAGAGACACACACACAGAGACACACACACAGAGACACACACACAGAGACACACAAACAGAGACACACACACAGAGACACACAGACAGAGACAGAGACACACACAAAGAGACACACACACAGAGACACACACACATAGACACACACACAGAGACACACACACAGAGACACAGACAGACAGACACACACACAGACACACACACACAGAGACACACACCCACACACCAACCGTCAGAGAGCAACACCGACAGACACAAATACAGAGAGACACAGACAGAGACACACCGACATAGACACTCAGACAGAGACACACACAGACACACACACAGAGACACACACACACAGACACACACAAAGAGACACACACACAGAGACACACACACAGAGACACACACAAAGAGACACACAAACACAGACACACACACACAGAGAGAAAAACACACAGAGACAAACACACAGAAACACACACACACACAGAGACACACACACAGAGACACAAACACAGAGACACACACACAGAGAGACAGACACAGAGACACACACACAGAGAGACACACACTCAGAGACACACACACAGAGACACACACACAGAGACACAGACACAGAGACACACACACAGAGACACAGATACAGAGACACAGACACAGAGACACACACACACACAGAGACACACACAAAGAGACACACACGCAGAGACACACAGAG
>NC_142801.1:44971146-44988880 GCF_049724085.1 Artemia sp. Qi Xiang Cuo
ATCAACAGTTTGCACAATTTCGTAAATAAATAACAGTTAGGTTTGTGTATTTAAGAGTGTTGAAAATCCTTAAAATTCAGTATATTATGAAAAAGAGGATAAAATAGAAACTAATGGAAGGTTCTTCTAATGGAAGCCCAACAATGTTTGATGTGAGTTCAATAATATGTCTTTTCAGTGTGTTTTCCAACGAAAATAAGCAAAATATGATAAAATAAACCTTCAGCTGTAATTTACACCAAAAGGACAAGATACTTATCTAAAGCATGAAAATTAGAAATGTAAAATGTATATTTCAATGAAATAATAGCCTTCTTAATAATTTAAAATCAATAAACCGTGGGAAGTGGTTTTCTTTAATATTGTTTGTGAATGATTAAAAGATGATGAGTGACAGAAAACATTTTGAAACTAAACAAAACTTTAAATTTGGTAAATTGTCAAATGTTGTCAAAATGTAATTTTTTCCTGAACTTAAAACATCTTAGTTTAACTCAGGTATTGAATCTTTTGTAGATATAATAGTTCGAAAAAAAACCATTCTCGTAATAAAGAAAATTTAAGTTTGAACAATTATTCGTTATTATTTCATCATATCTTTGGTTTAGTCTGGTAGCTCTTTACTTTTACTCGAAAAGTGTCCTCTTGTGGGAAATCCAAAATACGATGAAATTACTTTCCCATGGTTCTAATTCATATCCTTCAATTAGGGGGTCAGGTTGTATTTTTTCTAACTTTTGTGTGTTTTCGCAACAGAATGGCTCATATTTAAAACACTTACCCTTAGCTAGTTTAAAATGTTTATTAATTATTCTTTTTTACCAGTTTTGAATAGGTAATTAAGTAACATTTTGCATTTTTTCTAAATTTTGTTTGTTTTAGCAATAGAATGGCTCATATTTAAAAAATTTACCCTTAGCTAGTTGAATATGTGTATGAATTCTTCATTTTTAGCCGTATTGCAGATGTAATAAAGGAACATTTTGCATATTATCTAAATTTTGTGTGTTTTCGCAACAGAATGGCTCATATTTAAAACACTTACCCTTAGCTAGTTGAAAA
The DNA here is from genome assembly GCF_049724085.1 of Artemia sp. Qi Xiang Cuo. NCBI lineage: Eukaryota > Metazoa > Arthropoda > Branchiopoda > Anostraca > Artemiidae > Artemia > Artemia sp. Qi Xiang Cuo. The sequence continues at coordinate 44,972,209 of NC_142801.1, forward strand.
TGTGTATGAATTCTTCATTTTTAGCCGTTTTTCAGAGGTAATAAAGGTATATTTTGCATTTTCTCTAACTTTTGTGTGTTTTCGCAACAGAATGGCTCATACTTAAAACACATACACTTAGCTAGTTGAAAATGTGTATGAATTCTTCATTTTTAGTAGTTTTTCAGAGGTAATAAAGGAACATTTTGCAGTTTCTCTAACTTTTGTGTGTTTTCACAAAAGAATGTCTAAGACTAAACCCTCTGTACCTGATCTTGATTTAATATTTGCTTTAGTATACTATAAGATACATAATTCATAGGTACAAACTGTACAGAGTTCATTTTTTCGAACGGTTTAATTATTACTAACAATACTACCTAAACGATATTTATCTAAACAATCTATCGTTTACCATGGTTCTGAATTTTTAATTTTTAGCCGTAATGCAGAGGTAATAAAGGAACATTTTGCATTTCTTCTAACTTTTTTGTGTTTACACAATAGAATGGCTCATATTTAAAAAATTTACCCTTAGCTAGTTGAAAATTTGTATGAATTCTTCATTTTTAGCCGTATTGCAGAGGTAATAAAGGAATATTTTGCATTTTTTCTAAGTTTTGTGTGTTTTCGCATCAGAATGGATCATATTTAAAAAACTTACCCTTAGCTAGTTGAAAATGTGTATGAATTCTTCATTTTAGCCGTTTTGCAGAGGTAATAAAGGAATATTTTGTATTTTTTCTAACTTTTGTGTGTTTTCGCAACAGAATGGCTCATATTTAAAACACTTACCCTTAGCTAGTTGAAAATGCGTATGAATTCTTCTATTCTCAGACGGATGTGACCTCACTCAGTGTCCAAACGGATCCTCTTGCTTTTCAAACAGATGTGTCAATGGAGCTTTTTCCCTGACTCTCTTTGTTCTGATTGTCAACCGATCAGAACAAAGGAGTTTGTTCTCCAATTCTATGCTTAGAATAGAGACAGACAATTATAAAATAATTCATTTCATTATGTACGGTGTGATCGATTCTGAATATAATGGCATTAAATATTCATCTTGTGGAGTAATTTTCGAGTGTGTGTTTTTATTACTTGGTAAAGTTCATAGAGAAATATACAATTACCATTGGAATGTTAACTATAACTTGTTTGATTATGTTAAACGTTTATGGAGCACTAAATTACGCCGTATAAACGGACTTGGATTCTACGATAGAAAAATAAAACCTTTTATTAAAAATGCTATAGAATTAAATCATGTACAACAGGAAGTCCGTGAAATTTGTAGCTTTTTTGGAGTAAAAGCGTTATACGTTAAAGGGAATGTCCCTACCGATAAGCTCATGATCCTAGAATGCGACATTAATATCCCCCTTTTTAACTTAGAGGACTTTGGATGTGAAAAATATCCCAATGCGATTCATCATCCCATTGATGAGGTGAGGTTTTTTATGCAATGGGTACCTGAAATGATACCACATGTGGACAAGTGTATTAGATATCCCCTAATGCAAAATAAAACACGTCCCATTTCATGGGATCATCGAATGAGGATGAGTAACAATTAGTCCAATAATGATGAATGGTGATAACACTCCCCATTATATCCACTCTCTAAAGGTGTATTAATAGTTGTATAATCCATTATGTTAAAATAGTGATACTTCAGTGTATATTGAAATGAATAAATTTAGTGTAGTCTCCGGTCCTTCAATGGCAACAGTTGATATCCTACATTGTGTCGATGTAATTAATGTAAGTTTAAATTTTATTTTTGCCTACAATAACATCGCGGGGGGGGGGGGATTATTCACCAGGGAATTATTTGTGGAAAAGCATCGTATGAGGATTTCAGATACCTGGGGGTGTGACTAGAAACTATAGACTTTCATGTACTAATTCATAGTATGATTCGGGGCGCTGAGTGGGAGTAAGATCTTCCCACACTGACTTATTGTTTACTGTTAAAGCACCGAGGACAGTGAAAATAAAATCTGTTGGTCGAATGGGTTAATGCGATGTTTGAATTGTGTATGCTAATGGGTACGCTTTATCATGAAAATATCTCAAAATGGCGAATGTATAGTAAGAAAGGCTTGCAAAACATGATAATACTACTAGTACTAACAACTTACTGCGCTACTAAGGCATCTGAGGTCAACAAATGTACGTTTTATCAAGAAAATATAGGAAAATTTATAGATTAAAGTATGAATGACTTATAAAAACATGAAATACTGCTACTACTCGCAACTCTCTGGAACATAAGGACAACTGAGGCCAATACAACCATGGTGTATCAAGAAAATATCTGAATGCAGTTAAGGTATAATATGAATGGCTTGTAAAAAACTTGAAAATAGGGTGGATATCAGAGACGGGGAGTGATTTGATATCCAGGGGGGTGTTCCCGGGCCCTCAAGTGTGTGTGTAAGTTTTTGTGTGCATGTAAGTTTTTGTGTGCATGTAAGTTTTTGCGTGTGGGTGTAAGTTTTTGTTGTTGTTTTTAATAGTTTTTGTTTCTATTCTTGTTTGTGTGTGGTTTAGTTTTTGTGTGTGTTTTTTTGTGTTTTTGCGTGTTTGTTTGTGTGTAAGTTTTTTTTTTTTTTTGTTGTTTGTGTAGAGTGTGAGGTTGTGTTATCTTTTTGTTTTTTTGTTTTGGTTTTTTTTTTTGTTGTTGTTTTGTGTTTTTGTTTGTGTTTTTTTGTTGTTTTTTTTGTGTTTTTTTTTGATTTTTTTTTGGTGTGTGTGTTTGTGGGTGTGTTTGTGTGTTTGTGTGTGTGAGTGTGGGGGTGTGTGTGTGTGGGTGTGGGTGGGTGTGGGGGTGTGTGTGTGTGTGTGTGTGTGTGTGTGTGTGTGTGTGTGTGTGTTTTTGTGGTTGTGTAAGTGGGGGCACTGTGGTGTAAGAGTGCGTGTGTGTGTGTGTGTAAGTTTTCGTGTGTGTGTGTAAGTTTGCTTGAGTGCATTTAAGTTTTTGCGCGTGTGTGTAATTTTTTGCGCGTGTGTGTAAGTTTTTGTGTGAATGTAAGTTTTTATGTGCATGTTAGTTTTCGTGTGAATGTGTAAGTTTTTGTGTGTGTATGTGTGTGTTTGTTTTTTTGTGTGTGTATGTTTTGGAGTGTGTGTGTGTACGTTTTAGTGTGTGCGAGTCAGTTCTAGTGTGTGTGTGTGTGTAAGTTTTTGTGTTTTTTTGTTATTTTTTTTGTGTGTGTGTTTGTTTTTGTGTGTGACTATGTTTTTTTGTCTGTGTGTGTTAGTTTTTGTGTGTGTGTGTGTGTGTTTTTGAGTGTGTGTGTTAGTTTTTGTGTGTTTGTGTTTGTGAGTAATTTTGTGTGTGTGTGAGTTTTTGTGTGTGTGTGTGTAATTTTGTTAGAGTTTGTGTAAGTTTTTGTGTGTGTGTTTGTTTGTAATTTTTTTTGTGTCTAATTTTTTGTGTGTGCATGTTTTGTCGTGTGTGTGTAAGTGTTCGTGTGTGTGTGTATAAGTTTTTGTGTGCATGTAAGTTTTCGTGTGCATGTGTAAGTTTTTGTGTGCATGTATGGGGACCGGGGGGACCTTTGGGGCCCAGGGAGGGCGTTTGGGGATCCGGGGGCCCTTTGAGGACCAGAGGAGGGCCTTTGAGGGTCTGAGGAGGGCAGTTGGGGGCCTGGGGGGCATTTGGGGACCGGGGGAGGGCCTTTGGGACCCCGTTGGTCTTTTGGGAGCTCGATGGGCCTTTGGGGGGCCCGGGGATGGCCTTTGAGGGTCTGGGTGGGCCTTTGGGGGCGCCGGTGGCCCTTTGGGAGCTTGGGGAGCCTTTGGGGACCGGGGGCTTCCTTCGGGGTTGGGGTAGGAGGATTGGAACCCTTGGGGTTTGGGTTAGAGGACCTCACAACACTGTTCAAATGAAACTTGTGCATTATAACGACCACAGAGTTTCACCATTAAATTCTCTTCTAAAATCTTCTTTTAGAATGTCTCTAACTGTTTTGTCGAAATAGTTCCATAACCTGTCTAAAACAATTTCGCCCAAATAATCCCTAAACGTAATTCAGCGTGTTCCTTTTGTTTTTGGCATCTCTGCGCTAATGCATTTCAAATTAATAAGAAACCTGATTCCCGCGCTAAAACAATTCATCGCGAAGATGTTTCTTGGAGAATTGTTTCCATGGCCTGTGGCTATTAATATCCTTTGGAGTTCGACCAAAAGAGTTGTTTCCGAGGGAAAGACATTAATGACTTGGATCTATTCCTGGAGAATCGTTTCTACGCGAAAATTTTTAAAGTCTGACAGATGATGTCATTGGTTGATTGATCTGTCATGAAAGGGGCAATTAATTTGTTGTTTCTAAGGGGAATTATTGATTCAAGATAGGTGAATTGAGGTCGACAGCACAGGTGTTCCAAGGTCGAGGTTGTTGTTATTGTAAGTGCACGCTCTCAGTGACTGTCACGTTCGATGTTGTTGTTGTTGAAACACTTTGATTACGCAATCATTCCACCTGGAAATATAGGTCAATGACCCCATAAACCACGTGTTCTCCCTAGGGAGGCTATGCCCTTATTTGGGGTGCAAAAAAGTTGTAGATGGCAGCAGGGTGTTCGTTCTGTGCTGGTACCCCCATTTCTACTGTGGAGCTATTCCAAAATCTGAATACAAATCACGAGTTGGATATAGACGGGGAAGCCGAAAAACTGCTTTAATGGCACGGTTTTGGGCAAATTTGAGTTTTTTAGTGCAGGACCGTTTTTTATTTCCCCAAACAGATCCGCAATAAGAAAGGTAAGGAAAAATAAAGGAATAATAGAGGGTAACTAGGATGTCAGGAGGGAGAAAATAATTTACACGGTTAATCATAGCTACTTGTCTCAAAATTATTGCTGTTATGTAAGAAATATGATTAGAGAATGACAAGCATGAGTCAATAAATACACCAAGAAACTTGGCAACCTCCACTTGTGGGAGGATGTCGGAGGAGTACCTGAGACCAAGAGCATGTTGAATAACGTTTTTGTTGTACGGGGTTCTGAATAATACTATTTGACTTTTTTTGCTATTAATGGTAATGTTATTCGCAAGGCACCACGCCTGGACTCTGTTCAGAAGGACTTGGGCAGACGTTATTGCCAAAGGTAGATTGGTGCCACCTATAAAGTAGTTGCTGTCATCAGCAAATAATAGAGGATACACTGAAGGGCCCAGGTCTATAACAAGATCATTGATAAATAGGAGAAATAAAATAGGGCCTAGAACGGAGCCTTGCAGGACACCCCTCCGAACAGGTAAGGGCTGAGAGTATACTCCACCCAGGCTCACACTCTGTACCCTTCCAGATAGATAAGAATCAAACCAAGAGAGGGGAACACCACGAATACCATAACTATTTAATTTACTTATTAAAATACTATGATCGACCATGTCAAAGGCCTTAGAAAAATAAGCCCAATACAGTTTTTTTTAAGGTCGAGTTGTGAGCGTATGAACTGTGTGGCGTCAATTAGAGCATGGGAAGTTGAAAATTTCGCTCTAAAGACATATTGGTGAGGACAGATCAAGGAAACGAAGTCTTGACTGTCAAACAGAAAAGGAAACAGCCATCTGAAGATGATTCTCTCGAGCACTTTGGATATAACAGGAAGGATTGAGACCGGGCGATAATTACCTATCTCAGTTGGATCGCCCTTCTTAAGAACTGGAATAACAATGACTGACTTTAGCAAATCAGGGAAAATTCCTTGGGTTAAAGATAGGTTGGCAATATGCTTGATGGGCTCATAAACAAAAGGAGAAATGGTCTTCAGGAGCTTATTACTTAATCCAAGACAGTCATGAGTAAAACTATTTGGGAGAGAACCGATGATTTGAAGTACCTCATTGCTATCAGTTGGGCAAAAAAACATGGATCTAAAATTGAAGCAAGGGAATAAAGCCTGTGAGGAGGAGCGGGAGTCAGTATGAAGAACATTAGAAAAGTAATTATTAAATGCATCAGGTGCATGTAAGGGGTCAATTAATCTACCATTTGTGTCTTTAAGGCGAATTTTTTGAAAGTATATCATTAATGGTGGACCAAATTGTTTTTCAGGTTTCCTTTGCAATTGAGAATTTTTGTATAATAATAATTTTTCTTCGCTTCACGGATGAGTTTTGTGTATAAGTTTTTATAATGTTTATAATTAGATAGGTCAATATCACTACTGGTCTTACAGGCTATCTTATATAATTTGTTTTTACGATATGAGGAGACAATTAGGCTATGTGACATCCAGGGGCAAATAGGGATATTTTTCCGGTTAGGTTGACGAATAGGAAAAGTTGAATGGATAATTTCACTTAGCCTTTGTGCAAAATCATTTGTGGAAGAATTTACCTCTTGACAATTTAAGACATCGGACCAGTCAGTGGTTCTTAGACAATCGATAAAATGGTTTATATTTTCAGAGCTGTAATTTTGAGTAGGTGTTGTGATATTGATTCTAGAGCGTAGAGGTAGTGGTTGCAGAGGTAGTGACAAGTAAATAGGAAAATGGTCTGACAGATCTAAAAATATTATATTTGAGGACATTTCATTTCCCAGGGAAGTGGATACAAAATTGTTGTTAATTAATGCTGAAGTTGATCTCACAGGATCGACTCTACTGGGGAAAAAAATTGTGGGTAGAAGACCACTCGCGGTTACTGATTCAAAAAAAGTGTCAGATTCAATATTTTTACCAACATTAAGTAGGTTGCAATTAAAGTCCCCAAGAACTATTGCCTTTTTATAGGGTAGGTTAATAAAATTAGAAAAATCATCAAACAGATTACAAAAACATGAGGTCGAAAATGGAGGAGGTTTATAAAATAAGGAGAATATATAGGAATTTTGGCCGATAACTATGTTAACAATTATTGAATAAATACATCTGAGATTTAGTTGTGTAGAGAAAATAGATTCGCACTCTGATAGCCTGGTAAAATTTAAATTCGAAAGGATGTAAAGTGAGATACCACCAGAACACTTCGTCAATCTCCTGGGCATATGGATTATTTGGTAACCAGGGAGTAAAAAATCACTAGTGTCATCATTATCGGAAAGCCATGTCTCTGTTAATCCTATTACATCAAAAGGGCAGACAAAAGGGCATTAAATGAAATTAAATCTTTAAACTTGAGCCACTTATCCCGGATGCTTCTGATGTTGAAACAAAGAATTATTATTTACTAGTTTTGGCTTCACATTGGTAGCAAAATCGAAAATATCAAGGTATTTACAGCTAGCATTTGTTAAGGTAACAGGGGGGCTGCTTATAAGGTTGGTATGCTGATTATCATCTATATCATGATTATTAAAAGCGATGTTATTAGAAAGGGATGAATTAGTTAAAAACGAAATGTCACACATTAATTATTCGTTAGACATTCTTATTGTGACTCAATCAGCCTATGTTGGCTTGATACACTCTCAATTTGAATTTCTACTTCGGAAACTATGGTCTCACCGAAGTGGGTTTTTGCCAAATTCTGCAGAATATTGCATTTCAACTGATTGGGTAACTCTAATTGGGAGATGAGCATAGAGGTAACTGTAAAGCTGGCTAATTTAAAGTACACGTTTGATTCATCTTCCAAAGCATTTGGAGAAACTGTGTGAAATCTGTGGGGAGTAATTCCAGGTAGTTTTGTCGGTCTTGATGTCTTTCCTTGCGCAGGATTTTCCAAAAGGGGGTTCTTCAGGTTTTTTTGGGGGGCACTTCTTATCAAGGGGAACCATGGATTAGTTTTATCTCGTATGAGATTATTCTGGAAATTTTCAACACTAGGGGAAGCATTGGGAACTTTTGTTGTCCTGGGGGCTGCTGGTTGCCTGGGGCCTGTTGGTGGTTCAGGGGCTGTTGGTTGCCTGGGTCCTGTTGGGGGACGGGGGACTCTTGGTGTCCTTGGGACTTGCATGGCTACAAAAGGGATTGGAAGTTGTTGCTCTTTAGCTATTCTTAGTATCTCTGCCCTTTGTTTATATTTGGGACAGTTTCCTTTATCTAAGGACTGGTGTTTGCCCTTACATTTAGTACATATTGGATAAAATTGACACTTTGAATCATTATGGTCCTTGCCTAGGCAAATCTTACAAATGTTAGAATCCTCTCTACAGTATTAATCTGAGTGCCCAAGCCTTAGACATTTTGTACATTGTAATGCCTTTTCTTTGAAAGGCTTGAAAGATTTTTGTTGGCCAAAGAGGAACACTTTATCAATATTAAATTGTCCTTGAAGTTCAAACAACACAGTTTTAAAGTTTGAGGTTTCAGTGGTTTCGCGGCCAAGGGTATGAACACTAGAGACCGGAATGCATTCACCTTTTTCATTCATCAATGCTTCCATCAGGTCCGAGTTTAGAAACGATTTAGGGACATTGCAGAGCACCATCTTTGTTTCTATCGGGCTTGGGGACCACATGTGGGGTGCGACAACAACATTTTCAACACTTTTTAGCTCCATTACCTTTTTCATTGATGTGGGATCGTTCAAAAGGATATCTAGGGATCCTGATCTGTTTATATTCATATTAAAGTTGCAACGAATGGTCTTGAGGAGGGAAACTCGCAACTTTGGTAGGTCACGGTGTGTAAACAAGCAATTATCAGATTGGGGAACTAGTTGAATAATTACCGGGGAATCGGCTGGATTTCTTGAAGAGTTGTTCGTGGTATCGGTTTGATGTATTATTGCTGAATCTGGTGGACTTTTTGTTCTCTGTCTTCTACACTTAGCCGAGTTTACTATCTTAAAGCCTTCTTCATCTTTTTCAGTATCAGTTGTTGAGGGTGATGGACATTGGGTGGCATCCATGTTTAGGGTAAGAATACTCTTCAGAGAGGTTGCTGGTACATTCGCAGTTGTAAGGGGGGTTTCTAGCAAGGGCTTTTGAAGCTGGTTGAAATGGTGACTTACTCATATCCCTATGAGGAGGTTGTTTTGGAGGCTCCTTTTTCCCAAACATTTGAGCTATTCAAACTCACAAATTCGAACACTAATTAGAAATTGTTTCTCAATAAATTCAAAATAATCAAAACGAGTAAGGAGAAAAGTACCAGTAAACTGGTTTAGTGTTTACTATTCAGTTGCCAAGAAATTTAAATATTCACTATTTTAACAAAGTTAAATAGATTAATGGGTCACCTTAAGTCAAAGTATCCACAAGTCTTATCCAAGACAGGAATTATTCACGTTTTGTTCACAGGTTAGGTTTCAAAATTGGTTCATTCAAAATTGGCATTCAAAAAATGATTGGCTCATTCGATTGGAAACTCAAAGGGCTAGTGCCCTTTTTAATAGTCAAAAGTGATTGGACGGCAACTAGCCCTCCCCACGCCAATCATTCTCCTATAAAATAAAAATTTTGAGATAGTCATTTTGTTCAGCGTAGTTGATTTCCAGATAGAAAATATGTTTTTGAGGGGAACACTCCCCCATAACCCTCAGGGCAAGGATTATAAGTTATGCCCTGGGGGCATTTAAGGTTTTTATTGAAATCTTTGTCGTAGAAACTTGAAAGAGGGCTCATTCGATTTGAAATTGAAGGAGCTAGCCCCCTTTGTAATAGTCGAAAGTGATTTGAGGGCAACTAATCCCCCTCTAACGCCCACCTTTTCCCAAAACATATCCAATAGAAATTTTTAGATAACCATTTTATTCAACGTATTTGAAAGTTTTGGAAATTAGATCTTTCAGGATGACAACCCCTCCCCCCACAGCCCTCAGGGCAAGGGTTGTAAGTTATGCCCTAGGGACATATAGTTTTTATTGAAAGCGTTGTCGTAGAAACTTCAAAAGGGCTCATTCCATTTGAAATTGAAAGGACTAGTGCCTTTTTTAATAGTTGAAAGTGATAGGATAGCAACTAACCACCCTATTACGCCCACCATTTCCCCAAACACATCCAATAAAAATTTTAGAGATATCCATTATGTTCAACGTAGTTGAAAGTTCTGGAAATTAGGTCTTTTAGGATGATAACCCCCTCAGAGCCCTCAGTGCAAGGGTTGTAAGTTTTTAATAGTTGAAAGTGATTGGATAGCGACTAACGCCTCTCTCACGCCCACCATTTTTCAAAATACATACAGTCAAATTTTGAGATATACATTTTGTTCAACGTAGTTGAACGTTCTGGAAATTAGGTCTTTTAGGATGTTAGCCCCCTCAGAGCCCTCAGTGCAAGGATGTAAGTTATGCCCTGGGGGTATATAAGGTTTATATAGAAAGTTGCTTTATAAATCATAGGCAGCGCGATCGCACTGCATAAGTAAAGACAGGGGACACTCGAGAACGAGACAAGAAACGGGGACTAAGTAAAGAGGAAGACACTCCCCCACAAACTTCAGGGCAAGGGTTTTAAGTTATGCCCTGGGGGTATATAAGAACGATGTTGGCACAATGTATTATTTATTAATTTTAACCTTTAAAGCAGGGCACTTCGTATCGAAGAAGTTGTCGTAGAAACTTCGAAAAGGGCTCATTCAATTGGAAATTGGAGTGGCTTGTGCCCTTTTTAAAGTGCAAATTTTGTTCTGGCCTTGGGAAGGCATAGGGGTTTTGCGCCCAACTTCTGTTAACTTCTGCTCGTTTTGAGTTTGACTCGGTTATTTACTGTAATTTCTAGATCTTTCAACTACGTTGAACAAAATGGCTATCTCAAAATTTTGATTGGATGTTTTTGGTAAAATGTTGGGCGTGGAAGGGGAGTTAGTTGCCTTCCAATCACTTTCGACTATTGAAAAGGGTTCTAGCTCTTTGAATTTCAAATAGAATGAGCCCTTTTTCAAGTTTATACGACAAAGATTTAAATAAAAAACTTATATGCCCCAGGGCATAACTTATAATCCTTGCCCTGAGGGTTTTGGTGGAGTGTCCTCCTCAAAAAAATTTTTTTATCTGGAAATCAACTACGCTGAACAAAATGACTACCTCAAAATTTTTATTGGATTTGTTTGGGGGAATGATTGGCGTGGGGGGGGGGGCTAGTTGCCCTCCAATCACTTTCGACTATTAAAAAGGGCACTACCCTTTGTATTTCCAATCGAATGAGCTTTTTTTTAGAAGTTTGTACGACAAGACCTTCTTTAAAAACCTTATATGCCCCCATGGCATAACTTAAAAGCCTTGCCTTGAGGGCTGTAGGGGAGCGTCCTCCTCAAAAATATATTTTCTATTTGGAAATCAACTATAACTGAAAACCATTTTTTTGACAAATATTTCCTTTGTGACTTAATATTGAAAATAAACATTAAATTTATAGTAACATTTTGAACTGATGAGCTTTCGGCAATTAATATCATTATACATCAAATATTCAGTTTAATTTATTAGCTCTTTTTAAAGTTGTTAAAGACGAATATAGTTTCCCTAAAAACAAGTGTTTGGATACTGCCTCCTTCACTAACTGTAAATAAAAACCAAAAGCCTACTGCATCATTGGCGCTTAACTGAAAACGGATTATATTACAAATATTTTCTTTTCCAGTTCTTACACTATTGAAAATTAAAATGCAATTACAGTGAAATAAATTCTTGAACTGATGGATCTTTCAATAATTTATATAATTATACATCAAATATTCAATTTGGTGGTCTCTACACTTTCCAAGACTCTTCAAGACGCATATAGTTTTCAGTAAATGACGCCAATGACGCAGTAGGTCTTAGACTTTTACAGTGAGAGAAGGAGGTTATACCCAAACTCTTGTTTGTGGTGATTTTTGTTCGTTTCAAGCTTGATTTGCATATTCAATTTAAGTTTCACTCGTTTTAAGATTTACTTGTTAATTTACATTAATGTCTATTAATTTCTTTTCGTTTTAAGTTTCATTTATGCTTCAATAGGAAAACATTTTGTTTCGTTTTAAGCTTGATATTCATATTCAATCTAAGCATTACCGTCTTTACGATATATTTATTCATTTGTATTATTAGTTGTTACATGTTTTGCTATGATTGTTGGGTTATTTTCTGTTCGTTTTGGGTATCATTTATTTTTTAATATTAATTCCTGGTTATTTTTTCTTTTAATTTTCAAATGTAATTTTATATTCTGAGATCCATTTTATAATGGCCTTTAATTTTCTTTGAAAAGCTTATTTTTCGGAAATTTTTTTTAAATTAATTTTTGTTCGTTTTCGATTGCAAAAAATTTCAAGTTTTTAAAAATTCCTTAATTAAAAAAAAAAAAAAAAAAGCAAATATTCATCAAGGTATGAAAACTGATATCAAGGTAACAATATCAAAGTGAAAAAATGGGTTTGTGTCAACCTCGGAGTTTTTATTATCTGATGTTTGAACTATTTTTAACAAAATTGCTATCTCAAAATTTATCGGATGGGGTTGAGGAAAAAGGTCGAGGGGGGACTAGATTAAGCTTCGGTCTATTTAGACTCTTTAAAAGTGAACTAGAACTTTCTATTTTCAATCAAATGAGCCCTCTCTGAAGTTTATACGAGTATCCCTTCTATAAGAACCATATAGATCCCCAGAGTATAACTTACAACGCCTATCCCTGGGGGGGGGGGTTGTTTCGACCCTGGAGTTTTAATATGTGATGGTTGAACTATTTATAACAAATGGTTACCTGAAATTTTTATCGGATGGGTTTATCCATCTGATACACTAAAAGGCGTGGAGGGCGGGAGGGGGTAGTTGCCCTCTCGTCTTTTTTCACTCTGAGAAAATGAACAAGAACTTTTAATTTCCATTCAAATGAACCTTCTCTGAAGTTTATACAAGCAAACCTTCCATAAAAACCATATATGCCCCCAGAGCAATACTTACAACACCTTCCCAGGCCCTGGGGGGGGGGGGGTTGTGTCGACAAAGGAATTTTTTTTATCTTACCATTGAACTATGTATAACAAAATGATCATACATAAAGGTTTTTTTGTTATATAATCTTTGAACTATTGATAGCAAAATGGCTACCTCAAATTTTTATCAGATGTATTTGGGAAAAAAGGGCTTAGGGGGGGCAATTGCCCTACGATCACTGTTGACTCTTAAAAAAGGCACTAGAACTCTTGACTTCCAGTCAGATGAGCCCCCTTTGAAGTTTATGCAACGACCCCTTCTATATAAAGTGCCTCTTGGAAAAAAATAAATGGAGTGTGGGGGAACGCTAGCTGCCCTCCAATCAGTTTTGACTCTTAAAAATTGAATTATAACTTTCAATTTCCAATCAATTGAGTCCTCTAGGAAGTTTATACGAGCATCCCTTCCATAACAACCATATATGCCCCCAGGGCATAACTTACAACGCCTTCCCCCGGGCCCTGGGGTGCTGTGTTGACACCGGATTTTTTGTTATCTGAACTTTGAACGATATTTAACAGAATATCTATCTCAAAATTTTTATCTGATGCATTTAGGGCGTGAAAGAGGGGGAGGGGCTAGTTACCCTCCGATCTCTTTAGACTCTTAAAAAATGAACAAGAACTTTCAATTTCAAATCAAATGAGCCCTCTCCGAAGTTTATACAAGCATCCCTTCCATAAGAACTACATATGCCCCTTGAGCATTATTCATAACGCCTGCCTTCTAGCCCTTGTGGGTTCCGTCGACACAGAATTTGTTCTTACCTTTGAACTATTCTTTAATGAAACGGCTAATATAAAAATTTTATCGGATGGGCTTGGGGAAAAAAGGGTGTGTGTGGGGGGGGGGGGCTAGTTGCCCTCGGATATATTTTGAATTTTAAAAATTTAAATAGAACTTTCAATTTCCAATCAAATGAGCCCCCTCTTAAGTTTATACGAGCATCCCTTTCATAAGAACCATATATGAACCATATACGCAGGACAACACTTACAACGCCTATCCTCTGGGCTCTGGGAGACGTTTTTGTTATCTAATTTTTAACAATTTCCAAAACACTGGCTATCTCAAAATTTGTAGCGGAGGGGTTTGGGGAAAAAGAGCGTGGGGGGGGGCTAGTTTAACTCTCTTGACTCTTAAAAAGTGAACTAGAACTTTCAATTACTTTCAATTTCTAATCAAATGAGCCCTCTATGAAGTTTATATGAGCATCCCTTTCATAAGAACCACACATGCTCTTAGGGCATAACTTAGAACGCCTTCCCCTGTGCCCAGGGGGGTTCTATTGACAGCGGATTTTTTCTTACCCGAACTTTGAACTATTTTTAACAAGATGTCTATTTCAAAATTTTCATCAGATGGGTTTTGAAAAAAGGTGTTGGGGGGGGGGGCTAGCTGCCCTCGGATCTCTTCTGACTATTAAAAAGTGAGCTCGAACTTTCAATATCCAATCAAATGAGCCCTCACTGAAGTTTATACGAGCATCCCTTTCATACGAACAATATATGCCCCAAGGCATAACTTACAACGCCTGCCCCCGGACCATGTGGGATTGTGACGACACCTGAGTTTTTGTTATCTGACTTTTGAGAAATTTTTAACTTAATGGCTATCTCAAAATTTTTATGGGATGTATTTGGGGAAAAAGGGGCGTAGGGGGGCTAGGTACCCTCCAATCTCTTTTGACTCTAAAAAACTTAACTAGAACTTTCAATTTCCTATCAAATGAGCTGTCCTTTAATTTTTTACGAGCTTCCCTTCAATAAGAACCATATACTCCCCCAGGGCGTACCTTACAATACCTGCCCTCGGGCCCTGGGGGGCTGTGTTGACCCCTGAGTTTTCGTTATATGGTCATTGAAGTATTTTGAAAAAAAAATTCTCAAAGTTCTTATCGGATGGGTTTGAGGAAAAAGGGCGTGGTGGGGCTAGGTGCCCTCCAATCTCTCTTGACTTTTAAAAAGTGAACTAGAACTTTCAATTTCCAATCAAATGATCCCTCGTTGAAGTTAATACGAGCATCCCTAACATAAGATCCATATATGCCCCCAGAGCATGACTTACAACGCCTGCCTCCGGGCCCTGGTGGGTTGTGTCGACCCCGGAATTTTTTTTATATGATCTTTGAACTATTTTTAATAAAATAGCTATCTTAAAATTTTTATTAAATTCATTTGAAAAAACGGGTTTGGGGGGGGGGGGGGGCTGGTTACCCTACAATATCTTTTGATGCTTAAAAACTGAACTAGAACTTTAAATTTCCAATCAAATGAGCCCTCTCTGTAGTTTATACGAGCATTCCTTCCGTAAGAACCATATATGCTTAAAGGGCATATTTATAACCCTTGCCCCTGAAGACCGTGGGGGGAGTATCCTGCTCAAACATATAATATCCAGAACTTTCAACTACGTTGAACAAAATGGCTATATCAAAATTTTGATTGGATGTGTTTTGGGAAATGGTGGACGTGGAAGGGGTGTCAGTTGTCTTTGAATCACTTTCAACAATTAAAATGGGAACTAGCCATTTAAATTTCCAATCAAATGCTTTCTGAAGTTTCTATGACAAAGTTGTCTATACAAAACCTTATTTGCCCCCAGGGCATAACTTACAACCCATGCCCTGAGGGTTGTGAGGGGGGGGGGAGGTGTCATCCTCAAAGATCTAATTTCCAGAACTTAAAACTACGTTTGATAAAATGGCTGTCTCAAAATTTTGATTGGATGTGTTTGGGGAAAAGGTGGGCGTGAGAGAGGGGTTAGTTGCCCGCAAATCTCTTTCGGCTATTAGAAAGGGCACTGGCCCTTTGAATTTCCAATCGAGTGAGCTTTTTTTGAAGTTTCTACGACAACGCCTTCTATAAAAACCTTATATGCCCACAGGGTATTACTTAAAACCCTTAGCTTGAGGGTTTTGGGGGAGTGTTCTCCTCAAAAACATATTTTGCATCTGTAAATCAACTACGCTGAACAAACTGACTATCTCAAAATTTTGATTGGATGTGTTTGGGGAAAGGTGGGCGTGGGGGGGGGGGCTAGTTGCCCTCCAATCACTTTCGACTATTAAAAAGGGCAATAGCCCTTTTAATTTCCAATCGAATGAGCCTTTTTTGAAGTTTCTATGACAACGGTTTCCATAAAAACCTTATGTGCCCCCAGGGCTTAACTTAAAACCGTTGCCCTGAGGGTTGTGGGGAAGTGTCCTCCTCAAAAACATATTTTCTATCTAGAAATCAACTACGCTGAACGAAATGGCTATCTCAAATTTTTGATTGGATGTGTTTGGGGGAATGATGGGCGTGGGGAGGGTCTAGTGGCCCTCCAATCACTTTCGACTATTAAAAAGGGCACTAGCCCTTTGAATTTCCAATTGAATGAGCCTTTTTTGAAGTTTCTACGACAAAGCCTTCTATAAAAAAAACCTTATATGCCCCCAGGGCATAAATTAAAACGCTTGCCTTGAAGGTTGTGAGGGAGTGTCCTCCTCAAAAACATATTTTATATCTGGAAATCAACTACACTGA
Source organism: Artemia sp. Qi Xiang Cuo (assembly GCF_049724085.1). Classification (NCBI taxonomy): domain Eukaryota; kingdom Metazoa; phylum Arthropoda; class Branchiopoda; order Anostraca; family Artemiidae; genus Artemia; species Artemia sp. Qi Xiang Cuo. The sequence goes on from NC_142801.1 coordinate 44,988,535, forward strand.
ACAAAATGGCTATCTCAAAATTTTGACTGGATGTATTTTGGGAAATGATGGGCGTGGGGGGGGGGGGCTAGTTGCCCTCCAACAGTAGACAGGGGGGTTCGACTCCAGTACGAACCACGTTGTTTATGGTTTTCTTACTGAGAATGAAAAAACAGGAGTTTTCTCACTTGAAAAACATGGAACTTTGTCACATTGATTTGTTTTCTTGGATGGTTATGTATGTTGTTCAATTTATTTGATGTTTTTATAGTCTTTGTCAGTGAGAATGTTAAAACAGAAACTTTGTCACTTTCATGGATTAATGAGTCTAATGGGGGTAGGTCAATGACACTTCCTTCTTGTTGTT